>NC_022018.1:2489367-2516504 GCF_000317375.1 Microtus ochrogaster | reverse complement strand
GAGGAACATGGGATGTACTCACTCATAATTGGTTTTTAGCTGTAAATATAGGACATTGAGCCTATAATTCGTGATTCTAGAGAAGCTAAATAAAAAGGTGAACCCAAATTACTTCTTTTTATAACTATCTATATTCATTTTCTTCTCTCTTCTAAGCCTAAGTACATTTATCCAACACTGTGACCCATTTAGATGTCTTTTCGAACTGAATTTGTCTTTATTGTGTATCTGTAATCCTTTTCTGACCAGGGCAATTTCTTAAAATCCTAAGTTCTTCTTAAAAACCTATGTGGCATCATTGCTAGAGGTAATATGTTCCCTGCCTGCTTGCTCAGTCCAACATGGCAGAAGTCCCTTAGTGCCTGAGACTGCTGGGTAGGAGCCGTCTTCACCACCTCAATGATGATAACCAGTTGGCCCATGCTTCTACCAAGTACCTTGCAGCATGCTGGTCACAAACTCCATTTAAATGCTTGACCTCCTGAAAGAGCCAGAGTTAGAGCTGGTACCATGGTCAAGAAAGCCGCTGTTTTAAAACTGCGCAACTTTTTTCTGCTACTACTGAATCAGGAAAACCTCTCTTAAAGGAGACTTGGCGTTAAGATACACTTAACTCTGTGTTTTTGTTTTTTTGTTTGTTTGTTTTGTTTTTGTGTCTAGAATTCCCTCCCAAACTCTCTCAGATTTTAAGTGGATTTCAGTTGGTGATGTTAGCATGCCAAATTGTTTTAGAAGGAGGCCTGTTCATTTCCTGGGTGCCCAGACTCCCAAAAAAAAAAAAAAAACCACACAGAAACTAAATTAATTAAAGCACTGCTTGACTTATTATCTCTAACGTCTTATTGGCTAGCTTTTACATCTTAATTTGACCCATTTCCATTATTTTATATTTTTCCATGAGGCTTGTGGCCTACTGGCAAGGTTCCAGCATGTCTGTCTCTGGTGGCTGCTCCATGGCTTTTCTAAACTTTGCCTTTTTTTCTCCAAGCATTCAGTTTAGTTTTCCCTGCTCAGTTCGACTCTACCCTATCACAGGCCTAAGCCAGTTTCTTTCTTAACCAATGAAATTCACAGCATACAGAGGGGAATCCCACATCAGCATAGGATCAAGCTAGGCCCTATGAATGTGGGTGACAGTTGTATGGCTGGGGCAGACTGTGGGGCCGCTAGAAGTGAGACCAGGGTTTATAACTACTGATTGTACTGGCTTTTGGAACCCATTCTTTCTGAGGGATACCTTGTTCAGTCTAGATATAGTGGGAAGGCTTAGTCCTGCTTCAAAACAATGTGGTAGACTTTGTTGACTTCCCATGGGAAGCCTTACCCTCTCTGAGGAGTAGATGGTAGGGGAGCAGGGAGGAATTTGGAGGGAGCAGGAGGAAGAGAGGGAGTAGGAACTGGGATTGAAAATAAAATGAGAAAAGATAGCTTTTTTAAAGAAAATAATTAATTTAAAAAAGAGTTGGAACAAAAAGGAAAAAAGAAATAGATCCAATTGGCAGAAAATCATTAATGTGAATTCAGTGTCAGCCACCAACATCTAAAGAGAACTTTATCTAGCAGTACAAGGCACATTGTTTTATTCTCATGTGGAATAGTCACAAAGACAGGCATGTTATATTCATAAAATACACATGAATAAATTTTAAAGCTAAGAGCGATACAATGTTTTCTCTCGGGCTATGATGGAATTAACCTACAAACAAGGGGGGAAGCTACCAGGAAAGTCCCTAAATAGTTGGAGATTAAGCAATGTACTTCTCTCTAGATAAAATACTTTTCAGAAAAATGAAAAAAACAGTAAAGTTGAGTAAGAAAAGGAATTCAATGTAAAGTTAGTATTATTAAATTAATAAATACAAAAAAATCTAAAATCAAGGGATGAGGAGATGGTTCAGTAAAATGTTGCACAAATGTGACTCGAGCTCAGCTCTCTAGCACCTACTTTTAAGGCCTGGTGTGGCTGTGCACATCAGTAACCCAGGCACTGGGGGCAGAAACAAAATCTCCACATCTTGTGGGTAGCCAGTGTTGCTGTATTTATGAACTCCATGTCTAGTAAAGAATACTGTGTCAAAAAACTAGGTAGAAAGTTACTGAGGAAGACATCTAATGTTAATCTCTGGATTTCACACCAGCAATTAAAATAAAATAAACAATTCGTACTTATGAATCATTTTTTAAACAAAAGGCAGCACCCATCAAAAGCAATGTTCAGCAAACTAGAAATTGAGGGAACTTCCTCAAATAATTGAAGAAAAAGCTATTTGACTTTCCCTCAAAGCCCCTACAGCATCAACTTAATAGTGAAAAACTGGAAACTCACTAATATCACGAACATGGTAAAGATGTCCCTTTTCTAAACAGTGGGAGTATAAGCTAATGAATTAAGTCAGGAAAGAAAATTAGAAGGAATACAGATTTGGGCAGAAGAAATGATACATTTTTTTCCTTAATAGACAGCATGACCATTTATAGAGAAAATCCAAGAAATTAATAAAAGAGGTCCCTGAAATTAACAATCAGTTATAACAAGATTTCAGATTAATAAGTGAAAGTTAATTTCATATATATATATATATATTGGGGTTTTTTTGAGACAGAGTTTCATCTGTAGCTTTAGAGCCTGTCCTGGAACTAGCTCTTCTAGACCAGGCTGCACTCACAGAGATCTGCCTGTCTCTGCCTCCTGAGTGCTGGAATTAAAGGCATGCTCTACCACTGCCCAGCCTCTTCTATATTATTAATGAAGTAGCATAATATTGTAATCTATATATAGTCCTCAAAAATGAAACACAAACAGAAATCTTCAAAACTCTGATAAAAGCTCTCAAAATAAATGGAACGATATTTCGTGTTCATGTATAGAGAGACATGTTTCTCAACATGTCTGCTGTCTTCTACTTACTGCATAATTTTGATGCATTTACTAGAAAATTAATTAGTGGGCACTGATCAAACTTATTCTAAAATGTATATAAGTGACCAAAGACTTAGATTTAATTTTGTTTGAAGGAAATGACCAAAAGTTAGAGATTTCTTACAAAACAACAGTAATTCAGATAGTGTGATACAGGCAAAAGAATGCACAAACAAATTAACAGAGCGCAGCAGAATGCCCAGAAACAGAGACAACATCAGTACAGCCAATGATCTGAGATAAAGAAAAATGGCAGGCCATTCATGCAAAGTCAGTTTTTAAGAAATAATAATAGAACTCAGGATTCACATAAAAATGGGAGCTATAATTTAGTGATAAATTGTTTGCCCATTGAGACCCAAGGTCCAATCATGAGGACAGTACACACAAGTGAAAGAAAAGGAAGAGGAGGGAAAGGGGAGAAAAAAAGAAGAGGAAAAAGAAAAATCAGAGGAGAAGGAGAAAACCATTGTGCCATCTCTTACATTAACAAGTAATTCCAGAACTCAAGAGATGGAGGCAGGATTCAAGACCAATCTTGCTGTATATTGAGTCCAACCTGGGATATATGAAAAAAAAGATAAAATAATCTATATATAGTAATTTATGCTCTACCTTAATAAGGTCAATGTATTAAAATATTACATGATACACCATTAATATGAACAAATTTTATGAATCAGTTACAATTTTTTTATATAATTCTGGTCATTGAATCCAATGCCTTCTGCAAAGCAGTCAAGTTCTCTGCCAGTGGGAAGCATCCCTAATACAATAATACAATTTAGATTTAAAACTAATAAAAATAGATTACACATTTAATTACAAAATGGAAAACTATAAAATTACATAGAAAATAGCATGCAAGAAAATCCACGTGATTCTTGTGTTTGGTGATAGCATTCTATGATAGCAAAGGCACTGCCTATGAAAGAAACAATTGATATGCTGACCTCTACTAGAATTGAATTGTTCTGCTCTGTGAAAGACACTGTCCAGAGAACAAAAGATAAACTACTGGCCAAAAACAAAACAAAACAAAAACCAAAAAAGGACCTGTTAGTGGACTGTTATCCAAAATACACAAAGAATACTTAAAAGTTAGCAGTAACAGCAAGATTAGGAAATGGACCAAAGACTAGGAACACCTCTCTTAAGAAGATCCTCACATGGCAAATAAAGAAAAAAAGAATCTCCATCACATTTCCTTAGAGAAAACACATTGATATACATATGGATGCACAATGCCAATGCAATGACCAAAATCCATCCAGATGCTGGTGGGGGCAAGCAGCAACACCACCTATTTATACAGTTAAAAACACAGTAGCACAACTGCTTGGGAAGTTAGCTAGTTTCCTGTAAGGCTAAGCATATAAGCCAGCATTCGTGCTTCTGTACCTTTGCCCAAAGGCCTTTGAAACATGTATTCTCACAAAAACCCTGTGCAGTTGATCTATAGTTGGCAAAAACTGGGAGAAAGTAAGATGTTCCCCAGTAAGTATGGACACATAATCTCTGGTGCATTCAGACAGTGGTATGTATTCAATAATAAAAACATGAGCTGTGGTGCATTGAAAGATGCAGAGGAAGGGTAAAACTGTGTTGCTCAGTGAAAAAAAGCCACCAATCAGAAAGGTCTACTTACTGCATGATTCTGACACATGGCATTCTAGAAAAAGCAATGCTATAAAGCCAATGAAAACATCTATTATTTCTAGAGGTTATAGGAGAAAGAGGGATGAATAAGCCAAAGGGGATTTTTAGGACAATGAAGAAGTGTGATGCATGTTAGTATACATATTCCAAACCCAAGAGTGCTGCAGTATCAACACCAATATTCACTCTATATAGTCCCAATGCATAATGGGTTTAGATGACAGTGATGTGCAACCTTAGCTGTAACAAATGCTCCACTCTGAAGGGATCCTAATAACAAGGAAGGCTGCACGTGGATGGGGTATATGGGGAATGTATCTACCCCTCCTGCTTTATTTTGCTGTAAATATGAAACTTCTTTATTTTTAAATCTGAGTGTCTCTAGAAAATAAGCAAGTCCTGAATAGACATTTCTATAAAGAAGATATACAAATATTCAGTGTGCACATGAAAAGATATTAAATATCCTCCATCATTCCAGAAAGGTCAGTTACAATCACAATATCATTTCAAAACTGCAATTATTGAGAATAATAAACAAATGGAAAATACCAAGTGCTGATGATGTCAAGAAATTGGACCATGTCTACTCTATTGGTTATATAGTAACATGGTATGGTTGTTGTGGAAAGCAGTAGAACCAAACACTTGAGAATGGCATTTGTAAATTGACTAGGAACTCCAGCCCCAATAAATACCCCAAACATTAAATGTAGGAATTTAGAACTTACTTCTATGCTTGTAGCCATTATAATAACAATAACAAAAACAAACCAGATGCCCAATTTTCCAAGAAGAAGTAAATGGGAAAAAATAGAGACATGAATAGAATGTTATCTATCTATACAAATAAATTCAGCTCTAATTTAACCCATCACACAGAGATCCTTGAAAATGGAATAGTAAGTGAACTGAACGGACACCAAAGAACAAAGAGTGTATGTTCCACTTACAAGAAATATCTAGAACACATGATTTCTTTCTCCCAGAATTCAGTTCTGTTTTCTCCGCCTACCTAAGTTCTACCCTATCAAAAGGCCAAGGCAGTTTCTTTATTCAACCAATGAAAGCAACACATAGACAGAAGGACCACCTACACTACCTAACTACTCAGCACACTCCAAACTTACACCTCTCTTCTGTCCTATGTTTTCCAAGGTCATTTCCATTACCTGAAAATCCATCCGTGTCTGGCAGACCATTTACCTTCAAAGAAGTTGATAAAATCCCTTTTCTTCCACATATCCCAAGTGACCACACTGTCTGGAAGGACTGGGTCAAGTATGGATAGCCACACAAATGTCCTGGATCAGGGCCCATGTAGAATGGACTCTCTGTGTATACTATGTGCCAAACAGAGCTCAGAGGTCAGTCCTGGCCGAACACGGGGAAGACATGAAAAAGCAACTTAAAGTTGGATTCCTAAAACAAGAAAGTTAAACTAAAAGCAGGAAAACAGCAACAAAAGCATCTTGACAAAGAACCCAGATGGGTGAGATAAGACAGGAAGCTAAAGAACAGGTTCATGCTGGTGTGTATGCCAACTGGAACTGAATCTTGGAGCTAGAATCTCCTGCTCCCTTCAGAGAGGCCCAGGACTAATCACACTGCTCAGCAAATCTGGCATCACTGTGTTAGCACCTCACACACTTGCTCCACCTCCCTGGCAGATGATAAACTCCAGGATGACTAGCAATGTTTCTTCCACACAGTAAACAGTCTTTCAAAAATGAAGATCAGTAGGCATGTGTTAATTGATGGGTTTAACTTATTTATGACTTGGTGGGGTACAATGTGGGGCTCTGGATACTTATTTTTTCCTCTATCTTATACAAAATCTCTGGGAGATATCTATGGAGTTGCAGTTAGAAAGAAGAAATAACTGATAATGTTCTGTAGCAGGATAGGAAAGCTATTGGATGACAATATTTAATTGCACATTTCAAAATAGGTAGCATAGAGGGTTCTTAATATTCCCAACACAAAGTAGTGATACATGTTTGAAGAGATGGCTCTGCCAATTAAGTTGATAAAATCATTATACCTGCATAGATATATTGACACTTTACTCTATATCCTGTATATTGCATATCAATTAATAATTTTAACAGTATTTTCTAAAAATGACATGGGCCTGGAAGGGATATACACAGATTTGTCAACCACAGCTTCATTATGTAAGCCACCAGTATTACTCTGTTATTAAAGTTTAAATATGAAATGTCCCCTACCCAAAGAGTCAAATTTCAAAGACTGGTGGTTTTACTTGGGGGAGAATCTGGAAACTTTAGGAGGTATAGTGGTATATTGTTTGTGTTTTAATAAATAAAGTTTGCATGAAGATCAGAGGGAAAAGATCCATACAAGTCATTGATACAGGTCAGGGAATGGTAGCACACTCCTTTAATCCCAGGACTCAGGAAACAGAGGCAGAGAGACCTCTGTGAGTTCAAGGCTACTCTGGGCTACACAAGATTGAATCTGTCTGAGAAACAGAGCTCACACAAAGGTGATACCAGCACTTGGGATCACATGCCTTTAATCCCATCACTAGGGAGGTGGAGACAGGAGTGATATGGCTGGGCAGTGACAGAAATGTAAAGAGGAAGAGACAGAAACTCAGTGGAAGTGGAGTCTGAGGTTGGTGGAGAACACTGTTACATCTCCCATTTGTTTTGTCTGAGCATTGGTCAAGGCAAGATCTCGCTAGTGGCTTGACTGTTCTGCTTTTCTGATCTTCAGGTTGAACTCTAATGACTGTGTCTGGGTTTTTATTATTCATTCTAAATTTGGCACCCAATGATTGGGGTACAAATTCACAAAAAAACATTTGTCTATAGCTTTATGGCCATTGGCATAAGCCAAAAAGCTATAAGCAGTCAGAATCACAGCCCTATTGGTGAGGTTTTTCTTTTTTCTCTCCTGGCGATTCTTCCTAAACTCCCTTCTCAGGCTGCTCCCAAACTAGGTTGGTGCCTTGAAATTCAATCAGGCTTTTACTGTTCTATGCAGAAGCAATAAGCCTCACATTTTCATCAACATTATCAGCAGATTTAGTAAGACAATTGAGAATTCTTAAAGAGATGAATTATTTAAGAGAGAGTTTTTCTCACATTAAAAATGGGAAAACCCATTACAATAGAGGGATTTGGGTCACTTTATGATAGATAATATGCTAGACAGTTTGCAAATGAAACAATTAAATGAAAGGATAACTAATTTAAATTAGACTTATATAATGTCAATTGTAAACATTATCAGCATTATCATTTTTGCTTCTTCACTGAAAGTTGGTTCATTTGAGTGCTAAGATACAGTCCTTAGAAAAACTTCATGAAACAGACCACAGAGACATTCAAAACCAGACAGAGGAATTTAATGAAGAACCAATTTCAGCACTGCATTATAAGGTTAGAGAGAAACAGTCTAAGGTTTTCAAACAACCAAACTTAATATACCCAGTAGCCTTACAGTAATTGTCAATTGTAGAGGCTCTGTTACAGCTAACAGGATTCTGTCCCATTAGATTTAAGGAGATTCAATGAAGCAATAGCCTCATATGGAATGCATTCACCTTCTATGAAGTAAATGTTAAACTTGTAGTCAGTTTGTAATAGAATTATTCCTAAAGACTGGATAGAATTAGTTAAAGATGTTTTAGAGCCTGGCTCACAATTACAATGGAGTCCCTGGTTCAGAAAAGAGGCAAAGATTATTGAACAATGGAGAATGGAAATTTCCAATATCTACTTCTTGGAGAAAGAGAATATGTTACTATAGAAAGTAAATCTGTATATGATGACCACACCCTGGATTTATGACATGCAGCAGCTGTGAATGTTTGGGACAGAACTGGAGAAATAGGAAAGAAAATTGAGTCACTTACTAAAGTTATACAGGGTCCAAAGGAAGCCTTTACAAAGATTGACTTCAGCAGTAAATAGAATGATACTAAATTCAGAAGCTAGGTAAATAATAATTGAATTTTTGGCTTTTGAAAATGCTAACTGTCAATGCAAAAGAATAATTAGGCTCTTAAAGGCAATGTCAGCACCTTTGGAGGAATAGATCAAAGATAAAATTAATATTGAATCCTATGACCTTGATGATTCTTGGATAGGAGAGGTGGTTTCCAGAGGTTTGAAGAAAAATTGAAATGTCATGTCTTTCAGTTGTAGCAACCAAGGTCACCTTAAAAGAAATCATAAATAGGGCATTCCTAGAAACAATGTTTTCTAAGCATAATCTATTCAGAATGTCCCTACCTTCTGGATTATGCAGTAGGTATGGCAAAGGCAGATATTGGATTAATGAATGAAGGTCATTAAGAAATAGTCCAGGTAATCCTTTGCTGTCAGAAAACTCCGTGAAGGGCCTCTTGCAGGCCCCTGTACCAAATACGTTTCAGTAATTTTCTGCCATCATAGAGGAAGTTCCTTCCCAGAGCAATTAAAAAACCTAATGCCTGTTGTGAGAGACCATACTGCTTTGGATAGAGCTATAGAAGAGAGAACAAAAAATTCAGGAGAAATAATAAAGTGAGTATATTGACAAACTTCTATAAATCAAGAAAGACCAAATTAAAAATATGAATAAATGACATTGTCATAGAAAGTCTGATAGACACAGGTACAGATGCAACAATTATTTCATCAGAATCTTGGCATCCAAATTGGCCTCTACAGGACATAAATGCTCAGGGTTAGGGATCAGAACTTTATCTCAGATAAAGAAGAACATGAAATGGGTCAATTATATTGGGCCAGAAGGACAAAGAGGAATATTAAAACCATATGTAGCTAACATAGAAATGAATTTGTGGGTATATTATTTGTTACAGTAGTGGAATACTCTGATTAACATTCCCCAAATCTTATAAACAAGCCATAAATTAATATGTTTCTGGAAAAAATTACAAGATATCTTAAAGAACAGTCACTTAACATTCAGGTTGTACAAAAACAGGGCAAAACCGCTGCTGATATTTCAAAGGCACCAGCAACCCTACCTTTAAAGTGGCTTACAGACAAACCTGTATTGGTTGTCATTGGTCTTTAACAACAGAGAAACTTCAGGCTTTAGAATAGCTAGTACAGCAGCAACTAAATGTTCAGCATATTGAAGAATCAACCAGTCCTTGGAATTCTCCTGTATTTGTTGTTAAAAAGAAATTGGGAAAAATGGAGAATAGTAACAGATCTAAGAGCTATTTATAAGGTGATTCAACCAATGGGATCTCTATAGTCTGACATTCCTTTGTCTTCTCTGTTGCCTAAAGGATGATCTCTGACCTCTTAAAGTTATTGATTTATGAGTCTGTTTCTTCATTATACTTTTATAAGAAAAAGACAAAGAAAAAATTACCTTCACAGTACCTACTTATAATTTTCAGCCTGATAAGACATATTGATGGAAGGTTCTTCAACAGGAAATGTTAAATGACCTCAGTCTGTATCAATATTTTGTAAGCCAGCCATTGAAAATGATACATAAGCTATTTCCTGAATCTATAGTTAATCATTACATGGATGACATTTTACTATCTGATTCAAATGTAAGTTAACTCTAGAAAGAATGATTGAAGAAGAAAATTTTTCCTTGTTGGGGATTACTAATTGCTCCTGAAAAATGCAAATGGGAGATTATATTAATTATTTAGGCTATAAAATAAGTTTATAAAAAATTGACCCCAAAAAGGTGTAAATCGATTGCTGACTCTTAATGATTTTCAAAGGTTTCCAGGAGACAATTCCCATTTATGGTGCACTATTTGGATGAAAACTGATGAACTGATTAATTTAAAGGAAATCTTGGATGATGACAAAACTTAAAAAGTCTCAGGGAGTTATCAGCTGAAGCTGAGAGAGAATTGGTTTTGATTGAGAGAAATTACAGAAGGCATATATGGATCATGTGAATCAGAATCTTAACTGCATTCTGGTCATATTGCCTCCAAATATTCCCCTACAGGACATTTAATACAGAGGGAAGACATTATCTTAGAATGATCTTTTTGCCACATTAACTGAATAGAAATTAAAAACTTAAGTGGAAAATGACCCTGAGTTAATTCTAAAAGGAAAATTGACACTTTGTCAATTAGCAGGAATAGACCCAGCAGAAATTATAATACCTTTTAATAATAATAAAATTGACAAATTATGGGAAGAAATGAACCCTGGCAAAGAGCTTGTAGTAAATTTTTGGAAGAGATTAACAATAACTATCTCCTAAGCAATAGAATTAACCTTAAAAAGAGAACTAATTTGTTCCTTCATAGCATTGTATGGACACAACAATAACTGGAGCCCTATATTCTATACTGATGCAGATAAATCAGGAAAGGCAGGTTACAAATCAGAAAATTTAAGTAAAGTGGATCAAACTTCTTTATGATTCTGTCTAAAAGTCAGAACTATATGCTATGCTTATGGTACTAAGGGATTTTAAAGAACCTGTCAACACAATTACTGATTCACAATATGTAGAAAGAGTTGTTTTGCATATAGAAGCTGTTGAAACCCATATTGGAGCACTGGACTGAGCTCCCAAGGTACAGTTAAAGAGTGGAAAGAATGAGAATATGAGCAAAGAGGCCAAGGCCATGAAGGGTTCATCCACTGAAACAGTTTGCCTGAGCTAACAGGAACTCACCAACTCTAGCTGGAATGGGAAGGAATAAGCCTATGATGAAACTAGTTCCTCTGAATGTACCTGACTGTTGTATGGCTGGGTCAGACTGAGGGGCCACTGGCAGTGGTACTGGGATTTATCTTTACTGCATGTACTGGCTTTTTGGAATCCTATTCTCTTTGGATATGTACCTTGCTCAGCCTAGATGTAGCAGGGAGGGCCTTGAGCTTTCCACAAAGTAAAGTGCCTTACTCTCTCTTAGGATTGAAGGGGGGATGGGAAGGAAGGGTGTATGAGGGAATGGGAGGAGGGGAGGGAGTGGGAATTTGGGATTGGTATATTTTTAAAAATCTAATAAAAAATAAAAATTTACAACAAAAATTAAAAAAATAAGCTGCTGAATCTGTAACAGATGATACAGAATTGACTTTATTATTTATTCAGTTGCAAGATACAATCAGAAATAGGCATCATCTCATATACATAATGTACATCTGATCCCATATGGGTCTGCCAGGTCTTCTAGCACAAGGTAATGCAGAAATCAATGTATTATTGATTAAAAGTGTGCAGAAGGCCTCATAAATTCATAAAAAACATCATGTCAATACCAATGGCTTAAAAAGAGTTTTCCATCATGTGGCAAGAAGCCAAGGAAATGTCCTACTTGTTCTTTATGCAGCCAAACACCACTACCTGCAAGTAACCCACAGAGTACTCAAAGGAATGAAATCTTGCAGATGAATGTGTTCCATTTTGTAGAATTTAGAAAACTAAAATATGTTAATGTACACCATACAATTTATACCCATCCATACCATTCATTCAGGTTTTCAATGGGCAACTGCTTTGAGTTTGGAAAGGATGACTTGGTAATCACACATTTGCTAGAATTTATGACCATCATGTTATAATTGTACAGATAAAGACAGACAATTGTTCCAGCATATGTATCTAAGAAAATGAAACAGTTTTTTGCTTATTATAATATTAAGCATATTACAGGTAGGTATACCACATAATCCTACAGGACAGGCAGTTATAGAAAGATCAAATTGAACTCTAAAGGATATATTAAATAAACAGAAAGAAGTGATAATTTACCCCAGAAATAGATTAAATAATGCTTAATTAACTTTGAATTTTCTCAGTTCTAATGAGAAAGAAACAACAGCATCGGGGAGAAATTGGATCATAGAAAAAACTATAGAACTAGATCAGTTGGTATATTTTAAAGATGTACTAACATCAGAATGGAAACCAGAACACGTGTTATGAGAGGGAAAAGGTTTTGTTTTTTTTTTTTTCCACAGGAGAAGAAGAGCTATAAATACCATCAAATTGATAAAGATTCGATCTGAACAAGAGACACCATTTATTCTAAACCAACCTATAAAACTAACTAATGCTTTTAATTTGATTAGATATAACTTGCCATAAGAGAATCCCCCTAAAATTATGGTTGGGGAAGGGTTTTGTTTCTGTCTTTTCAGGAGAATAAAGGTATCCTGCTAAGAAATCTGAAGACCACTGGGAAAATGAGACATCTGAAGAAAAAGGACAAATCATTCAGAGAAAAGGTCTAAAGTAAAAGAGTAAATTGGCCCATTGGTATGTCACATTTCCAACAGGATAAAATTTCATAAATCTTCATAAATGTTTGCTTCTGATATTCCCTACAGACACATATAATGCAAGTGATCTTTTTGTAGTACCAGTCCAATTAAAGATTAAGGCTTTCTTGGAGATGGAGTGTGGCTCCATTCTTCTCTGAACTCAAGCATGCTTATTAAAGTGAAATCTACAATCTCTGTCTTATGTCAGAAGAAAAACAAATATTTAAAAACTGTTTTATTGGCACTAACCTCACAATCTTCTCATTTTATGTTGACTCTTTAACAGCTTTTCTTAAGGTATAAATTTTATAAGATTAATACAAACATATAAACTACATTTTTGTCATGATATTAATGGTCATATAGAGTACTAACTAATTCTATAAAAAACTCTCATCTACTTTCTTTTATAGAATTTTTAGTTTGATCCTCTCAGTTTTCTACAGTGAACCATGAGCACACCTAAAAGTGACCTTTGAAGTCTCCAAAAGGAGGATGGGGCCCCACAACCACAATTCTGTGATAATACCACTAAGCTTAAAAACACTACCTAAAGATTGGCTTTGGACTACAAAATACTCAGAAAAATTTCCAGGTGGCTAACTGAGATGATTCAGCCCAACAGACTACTATAGCCAGGACTTAAGACAAGTCCTGCATTTTCCTATTACACAAAGATGGGACAGTAAACGATATAGCTACCTCTCCAAGGACTTGGCAATTAACCCAAATTTTTCTTTTCAAAATCCCCAAAGATGCCATCACCCTCAGACAGTAGGAAATGAATTTAAGAATACAATGCCCACATTTCCAAGAGGTGAGGTGGGCAGTTTTTGCTCATTAAATGGGTTTATGGTTATCCGTCATTGCTTAAAGGGTTGGTTACAAGTTGTTATTGGTTACAGCCAGGAGGAAAGTTGAACAGAGGAGATTAGATTCAGAGTACTTGTTTTGAAAAAAAAGGGGGGGGGAATATAGACATGATAGGGTAAAAAGGTAAATTATTGAATCTACTCTGGAAAGAAAAGAAGGGAAGATATAGATATGGTAAAATAAAAAGGTAGATTATTGAATCTACTTTTAAAAAGCAACTACTAGTTTTAAATGTTTCACATTGGATTTTTTATATTTATAAAAATTTGTTAGAATATATTGTACATACATTTCTACTTTTGTTCATGGTATTGTCCTCTGTAACTCATTTAACAATGTAATACAAGTTACTAGTACTTGAAAATTATTATTACCAACTATTTAGGATAAGGAAGTAATAAGTAGTTAATCACCTATTATAATCAAACTTGTAGTCACATTAGGTATGTTTTCAGGCTCAAAAATAATTTTATATATTTTAGATAGAAGGTCATCTTCAAACACTTCAGAGACCTATAGAATATGGCATTTAAGATGTTTTAATATCATAGCTTCTTTGTTTTTATAACAATGAGACATGTTATAATGTCTCCTGGCAGCACTAATCTACTTCAGAGAAGATGATACATTGAAGAAACTCCATATGGAGTTTGCTTTCTTTGTGGCAAATGTAAGCCACTGGTCAAGAAAATGCCCCCGCCTTGACTGCTGACAATAAGCTGTCCTAATTGGACAGGCAGGACACAAAAAAAGTGACTGCCAAACATTGTCAAGACAAGAAGTGACAGCCCTTCAGAGTATCCTGCTTCACAGAAAAGTCTGTCAGAAAAAACTAAGCCTATAGGCCGTAGATAGATATCCTTATGTTGCAGAGGAACTTTGGGTGACTGCCCAGGCAGCCAGTCAGCTGTTTCTGTCATTTCTCACATTTTTTGGAAGTCACTTGCTCACACTTTCTGTTTACTCAGTTAATATTATTTCCTTCTTGAGTCTCTGAAGGAGTTGAAGACTAGATAGTTATAGTTATTGCCTTCCTTGTTTACCAGATGCAGAAAGTAAGTTATGACAGAAAGTAAATTAGTTACAAGACTTTGGACTCCCCAAGATAGGATAGATAAGGAGTATTTTCTCTGAATTTGTCAAATGCAAATGGGCTAGACATTGTTGATGTATTTATTTATTGCCTGTATATTGTATTTATTGTACTTGTTATATATAGTTTTGCTTATATTATAGCCTTCTTTTTATTTTAGACAACAAGGGGAAATAAAGTAGTATATTATTTATGTTTTAATAAATAAAGATTGCCTGAAGATCAGAGGGCAAAGCAGTCATACCAGTCAGCAATACAGGCCATGGAGTGGTGGCATACTCCTTTAATCCCAGAACTCAGGAGACAGAAGCAGATAGATCTCTGTGAGTTCAAGGCCACCCTGTACTACTCAAGATTGAATCTGTCTAGAAGAGAAACATCTCACAAGAAGTTGATTCCAGCAGTTGGGATCACATGCCTTTAATCCCAGCACCAGGGAGGTGGAGACAGGAGAGATATAGCTAGGCAGAGACAAGAATATAAAGGAGAAGAGACAGGAACTCAGTGGAAGTGGAGTCTGGGGTTTGTGGAGAGCATTGGTGGATCTCCTGTTTGTTTTGTCTGAGACTTGGTAGAGATAAGATCTTTCTAGGGGCTTAGCTGCTTTACTTTTCTGATCTTAAGCTTGAACCCCAATATCAGTCTCTGAGTTTTTATTATTTGTGCTACAAGGAGGTACTTCCTAGCTGGAGGATTTCAGTGACTGGAAGCAGGTCCTTGGGGTTGGCTTGCCCTTGGCTCTCTCCTCTCTGTATTTTCTGTGGCTCTCCTCTGCCACATATTCCCACTGTCATGATGATCTTCCCAAGTGCATGGGATTCAAGCTACCATAGACCAAACCATCGGAATCTATGATCCTAAGCGAATGTTTTGTCTTTTTTGTTGGTCTCTCAGATATTTTGGTCATATGTATGCAAAAGCTAACACACCTGCATTTTTAGTCAACAAGTGACTCTGCAGCTACTGCATTCATTCACCATCCTCCATTTCAAGTCCGAACTCAAGTCCAGAAATATGATATGATTTATCCAACACCAAGGAAGGTTTAGCAGAGCTGGAGCCAAGATATGCTAAACTTTGTGATTTGTTTCTAGAAGCCTCAGATGGTTTTTGTAGAAGCTACTCATAGGCACACTGGCCTCCTTGCCTGCTACCTAGAAAAATCACTTTAACAATGGAGCTGCCTCATGAGTCTCTGTTTGAGAAAAGGACACTGTATCCAGGAGATGAAGACCACCTTCCCAAATAACCCTGTCTTTCGAGTCTATAGCAATGAAAAATTTTCTTTTATCCAATGAAATTTCCATAACTAATTCACTTTCTATAACAAAAGATGAGGGTTAGGGTAGTGTCTGTTGGTAAAATTTTTGTTGTGCAAGCATGAGAAGGAACCTCAGTTTAGAGTCTTAGCAGTCATATAAAATAACCAGGTATGATGGCATGTGTCTACAGCTCCAGTGCTGTGAAGCAGAGACAGGCATCTCCTTGAAGCTCATTGAGCAGCCAGTCTGGCACAAGCTATGAGCTCCACGGTCAGTTTGAGAACACGCCTTAAAAAATAATGTGGAGATGAGACTGAGGTAGATGCCTGATATGAATGCCTGGCATTCATGCATGTACACACAGGTACACGAGCACCCTTTATACAAATGTGTGTATATGCACATGAGCACACACACACACACACACATACACACACATGGCAATTTGAGAGAAGGAAAGGACATTTGGAAAATCTCATCCTTTTAGATCAGAAGCACCCATTATCTAATGCTTCACCCACAGAAAAAGAGTACTAAGGTCTTAACCTTGAGTTCTCATGGTCTTTGTCCTAAATCCTAAGACAGAAAAAGTGGCTTCTGAAAGCTGAGAGGCACTGAAAATAACTGCATCCATGCAGGAAGAAAATGGCAGGAGAAGGATGCAGGAGGAAGATGGCAGAAGGATGCAGGAGGAAGATGGCATTAGAAGGATGAAGGAGGAAGATGGCAGGAGAAGGATGCAGGAGGAAGATGGCAGGAGAAGGATGCAGGAGGAAGATGGCAGAAGGATGCAGGAGGAAGATGGCAGGTGAAGGATGCTTTCTCAGGTCTTTAGAGCCTCTTTAAACCCCCAGCTTGTACGGAAAAGCAGTATGAGGTGGTGTCGAGTCAGCTCAACAAAGTTCTTGTACCCAAGTTCCCAGGTTCTGCCCAAGAGAGGGGACATGTGGGGCCCTTGGTTGTTTGCTTTGCTGTCAGTTTTCCCAGTAGAATTCAGGCAACTTGGAGCCAGCATATCTGTCAGCATAAAGCACTAAGACGAGGCCAGGCCTACTGCAGTGTTGACCTTCTCTGAATGGCCTTATGTGATCAGAGGAGACTTGGCAACCTACACAGACACTGCTGGGAGGGAAGGGCTGCGGAGCTGATGGCTGTGGTGCTTATGCCCGCTGCCCAGCTCATTTCAACTCGGCTAAATGAAGGCCTAGCAAACACAGTGTCAATGCGATGCCTGAGAGAACACAAACCAGAGACAGCCTCACCAAGTTAAGTACATTCAAAGGAGAAATATTTATATTTTACATTTTAAATAGTCCCCAAGGGATGTGCAATATGTTTCTCATCTCACTTGTGTTTAAGAACGTACCGTACTTGAAAAAGCGAAGCAGGCCCCCAAGCTGTGTACTCAACTGATAGTGAGCTTCTTATCAGATGGATCAAACAAAGCAATAGACTCTGAACAGAAACACTCTCTGTACAAATGTGCTAAACATAGGCTGTTGGGATGAAAAGAAAAAGCACCGTCTTAATGAGATGAGCACAGTCTGTCACGAGACCTGGCACTCTGGACACAGGGACTGAAAGATAAGCTGTATGCTGTGTTTCTCTTGTGTGGTTATGTAACAGAATTGCACACTCTCTGAAATGTGGTCCCGGGGACACCAGAGGAAGGCACAGATCTTTGCAAAGTGAGAATCAGGGCTGTTTCAAGAAACTCAAAGAAGAGGGACAAATCTAGGTGATCTGAAACTCCAAATGGAGGTAGAAATGGCATCTAAACTACAGTTAGGTTGACAAGGTACAAGTCTCAAAATGATCAGAAAAAGAGGTCCGTGTAGTTGTGTTCATCTCAGTAGAAGCCCAGGTTAATGCACAGACATAATCGGATGTTAGAGGCTTGAAAAGTACTATATGAGGAAAGAAGTAACCCTTCAACAGGTGAGTCACAGTCCCCGTTACCATCACGGCCTTCTGGAAAAATATCAGAACAGGTTCTGAGGGATGTTCCAGCCCCGTGCCTTTGACTAACTTGGCCCACGTGAGCTGCTTTTTTCCTACTGAGGAATGAGGTAAAACGGATTCGTCTCTGTCTGTTTTAATAAATACACACAGCCATGCTATGTGGCTGAAACTACTCCAGATAATTATTTAGTCACTGCTGTTTACAATGACGATCGTTAGAACTTATCAACTGCTCAATATATGGCAAGAGTTATGATAGGTTCTGTTAGAATATGGATATGACATGACTTCCAAAAGTTCAGGGGTTGAAGACCCTTCCCAGGAGGAGGTTCAGAGACAGAGCACTGGGACCTGATAGGACCATGATAGCTCTAAGATAATCAATGAACTAATCCACGTGCAGATTCATAATCCAGCAGCATTATTTGTTGGTGATGGAAATTAGGAGGTGGAGCTTGGTTGAAGGAAGTGGGTCCCTGGGGCTTGCCTTGGAAGGGAGCCCCTTTCCTCACTCTCCTGCTTCCTGGCTGCCTCCCAGTGAGTTCTCTACAACCACACGTTCCTACTATACTCTGCCTTGCTGTGCCCATGCAATGGAGCCAGCCCTGGACTAATGCCTCTGAAACCGTGAGTCAAAAGAATTCTTTCTTCCTTGAAGTTGTCCTTCTGATTATTTTGATACAGCAGTGGAAAAGTGACTAACACATGCTCCTTACATATATAAATTTTGCAAATTAGAAGTTTTATATTTAAAATGAGTACTGAGGCTCCAATAACTTAAAAGATTTACCCAAATCAACACAGGCAATATCAGAGGCACAATTCAAAACTTATATTCTCTCACTACTTCAGTCTATGAAGGTTGGGACTGATAATTGAAATACAGTACTGGTAAATGGACTATGAATTCTTCTTGACTTAATAGGCTTATGCACTAATAACTCCATAAATTGAAAGTATCATGTGTTAAAAGTACGTATAACACATCTCACATACCAAACTTCATAAATCAAGCAGTTCTCCCTTAAACAACTGGTAATCGGCCTGTAGGTAGGCAAAATCATATGGCACAAAACCAATTTTATGATACAGTGTTGAGAAATTTTATTGAATTCCCACATTAATAAAATGCTGGCAGCTGGAGGCTATCAGTTGTTCTGTGTATTTTCTGTGTAAAAAGTGATACATAGTAGACAAAGAAGGCATGATGGAGGTTCTCATGAGGGATGAACCTACTAGATTTGGTGATCTCTACAGACTTCAGACAACTTACAGAGGATGTGCCTAAATCATGTCAGACAAGAAGCCCCCTTGGCTTCTCGCACAGGGGTGAGAAGCCACAAGTGTTGAAACACACAGGCATGCAATTTCATGAGATCCCAAAACACATGGAAGATGATGGGACATGCAACAGGAGAATTTGGAAGATTCTTATGATTTCATGTTAATAATCAACAAGGTTATGTATGGAAGGCAGCAGAGAGAAATGAGATATTTTGTGTCAGGGCCCATAGGCCCCAACATAGAAACTATCTTTCCCTTACTTGACCAGTACGGAGGTGCAAGAAAATAATGAGACACAGTTCACACAGTCATCACGGAACGGCATCTCAGGTTTCCTCCATCCTGAAGATCTACCCACGTTTATTATACAAAACACCTTTTATCCCCCAGGTAAACCAATATAGATACTCATTAATATTCTCTTTCTGGGGGGTGGGGAAATGTGGGGCTAGGAAAACACCTGCAACTTAGTCACCAGCTTTGGAAAACACCTCTCCCCAGGCCATCTACCTTTTAATAAAGGAGAAAGGAGCAATACATCCTGGCCTTTGTTAGGTGGCTAACTTGCTTGTTTGGCAGGATTGCAGCTGTCTAGTGGCCAGTGAGCCTGCCTGTATATTATCTTATATGAAATATGGGACCACAGTTTTGATTAGGAGAATCATGCAACTTGGTTGTTTTCTAGTAGATTATCTTAATTTTGTATTCACTACCAAGACAACACAGATGCATGGGAGTTGGCATGTTTGTTATGTTATTCTTATGTTTACAAGAAGAAGTTAAGTCTAGGGACAAAGACAAGCAAGAGTTAACTGGAGTCTTTGCTGAGTGCTAAGTCAGTAGTGTGAATATTTCAGAAGAGCATATTCACAAACAGTTGGCAAACCCCAAAAAGCTCCAAAAATACATGGGAAAATACTTTTCTTTTCTGAACTGTATGTAGAACAAAGTTTATGTCTTCATAGGGCAAATAGATTTTCATTCTCCAGTCTGCCTTTTCAGCAGTGTCTGTTCCCAGACTTTGATGCATTAGAAGTTTCCCAGTTCCCTTCTCTTTAATAACCTCCCCATCTGGGGGACCCTCCCATACTATAGCAGCTTGTACCCCTCTTAGGAGGCAGATACAAACTTTCTGTTCCCTTCACTCTTACCTGATGTCAGGTGGGAGACATCAGCGACAACAGAATCATAGTGGCCCTATGGTATCCTGCGTGGTCCTTGGAAAGCTTCTGACGTGTTCTGACTCAAGCTGCTCATTTCAAAAGTATGCTGTGTGAGACTTAAGTAATCAGTGTGATAACAAAGACGGAGTACTTAGTGAGTGCCTTACAAATATTAACAAATAATCTTTATTAGTATTTATTATTTAAACCCAACTTCTACATATGCTTTTACAAACACGTCTGCAAAAACAACAAAATTACAACCAAAAAGACTTTATTTCATGTGGTCTCTTCAAATTATTTTGCCAATTGCATTAACCTGAATCATATTTACTGAAAGTCACTTGAATCAAGACTTCATTGATTGGCTATTTTTATATTTGGGACCAGCTTATCCCAGGTATCCCTTGTCTCTTGACTACTAGGATGGCAGGTGGACCCACACATCCACCTGACATTGACATGGGCGCTGGAGATCTAAACTTAGGCCATCATGCATACACAGCAAGAACTTTATCAACGAACCTATCTCTCCAACCCTATAACTCATTCTTTATTACTGCTAAGCTATACTCAATCTGATGGCTATCTCAGGGTCTATTCATTCATTTGCCAACTGAAAACATCTCATTGCTTTTAAGCCTTGGTAAAATTGATCTAGCCTCCTGTATGTATGTATGTGTGTATATGTATATATATATTTACATGTAAGCTTGGAAAATCATTTAAGAAGATGTTAAAGTTCAATTAAAAATGCAATAAAGATTTCACTGTGCTTTCATTCATTACATTTTTACATTTTTCTTTGTTGAAAACTACAGTTTCTTTCTGAAAGTCTCTTTGGAAGATTTCTTACAAGAGGAGTTATATGAAAAATGAATCCTCTCAATGCCTGTTTTGGAGATTTTTGACTTCTCCTTTACTTTTAAGGATAGTTTCATTGAATGAAGTAGCAAATGTTGAAGATTTTTGTCCTTTATAACATAATATGTGGCATAGGGCATGGTGTTGCATGCCTTTACAGGCAGATGTCTGTGAGTTCAAGGCCAACCAGGGCCATAAAGAAACCTTGTTTCGTTACATTAAAACAATAAAATATTTTACTGAATTCTTTCTCATTTGTATCACTGAGGGTTGAAGCAGTGGTGTAGTGTATCCTAAGAACTCTACCACTGAGTGAAACCCTGGCTTATCCGACACTTCACGTGGATTTTGAAGAGAACCTGATGATTCCTATTCTATTTTTTGATGTTTTTTAAAGTTTTTTTCTATTTTCTTTATTTTATTTAAATAGTCTTTATTTATTTTTTTATTTTATTTTATTTTATTTTATTTTTTTTGGTTTTTCTAGACAGGGTTTCTCTGTGACTTTGGAGCCTGTCCTGGAACTAGCTCTGTAGACCAGGCTGGTCTCGAACTCACAGAGATCCGCCTGCCTCTGCCTCCCGAGTGCTGGGATTAAAGGCGTGCGCCACCACCGCCCGGCAGTCTTTTATTTTACATACACATCCAAGTTCCCTCTCCTTCCCATCCTTCTACTCTCTCCTCCTTCTCCTCACCCCACCACGATCCACTTCTCAGAGAGAGTGAGGCCTCCCATGGGAAGTCAACGAAGTCTGTTAGCTCACTTGAGGCAGGACCAACCCTCTGGAGCCCCATCTAGGCTGAGCAAGGTAACCCTCTATAGGGAATGGGCCCCAAAGAGCCAGTTCATGTATTAGGGATAAATACTGGTCCCATTGCCAGTGGCCCTACAAGCTGCTCAGGTCACACAACTGTCACTCACATTCAGAGGGCCTAGTTCAGTCCTATGCAGGTTCCCCAGCTGTCAGTCCAGAGTCAGTCAGCTCTTTTTATTTTTATTTTCAAAGTTTGCTTCTGGGTTTTTTTTTAAAAATGTTTTTTTCTGTCTCTAGTTTCCTGCAACTTCCTGAGTACATGGCTTGGGATGTTATTATTTCTAGACCATCATTGTTTCAAACACCTCTGCATTTCTTCTCGTTCTCCCCTCCCCTGAATCATCTGATTTTACCTGCATGTCACATCTTCCCTAATTGATCCACAACTCTGGGACATTCTCTTTGACATTTTCCAGTTTTCTCTGTATTTAGGTCTTGATGTTTACAGGGACACTCCTTCGAGATGACTGATTCATTATTAATTGGACATGTTTGTTGATTTAAAGGACTACTCAAGATATTCTTCACACTTCTGGTTTCTCCCTTAAGAATTTATAACTAGCCCCCCTTCTCATTTTTGAGAAAGAGTTACCCACTAAACATTTTTGATAGTCACACACTGACGTTGGCAGTTCTACTACTGTGTAGACCAGACTGGACTGAACTCATGGTGATCTTGCTATCTCTTCTTCCTTAGTGCTAGTAATATTCCAGAAATGAACCTCTATCCTCTGTGTCTGGGTATTTATTCTTCACAGTGTCATTTCTGCTCACATTACTCTTCTCTCCTTTTTTATTTTTATTTTTTTTTATTTTTGGTTTTTCAAAAAAGGGGTTTCTCTGTGTAGCTTTGGCTGTCCTGGACCTCACTCTGTAGACCAGGCTGACCTCAAACTCAGAGATCCATCTGCCTCTGCCTCTTGAGTGCTGGGATTAAAGGTGTGTGCAGCCACCTTTAATGGCACACTCCTCTCTGTATTACTGGTGGTACATTTCCACCTTTAGTCATATTAATTAGCTTTAGTCATATTAATTCCACCTGTTTAAGTCTCCAGTCTGAGTCTGGTTGTGAAGCTTGCACTGTCTTTCTACCTATGTTCTCTTTGTCCTGCTGACCGTCTTGTAATTTTGTGATGAGAGCCAACATGTCATACTGAATGAAAGTGACATGGATAAGGCTTTTAAAAGGGTTTTAGAATTATCCAGCCAAGAGTTATGCCTTGTGTACTGCATACCATCTCTGTAATCAGAGCATTTCCTCTGTTATTGCTGTCTCCCACATTCTGCCTTTCGCTGGAGAGTCTTCTGAACTGTGAGATTTTCAGCTGTATTCTCTTCTGATTTCTCGGGGGCTGCACTGACAATCCTGTGCAGGGGAGACGGTTTAATCCCAGGATTAAATCTCGGTGTTTAGCCTAGAGTCTGTACCTTGGCTATCATAACTACATCTTTGCTTTTATTTTGCCCTCTAATATGTATATCACACACACACACACACACACACACACACACACACACACACACTTCAGCATGATTAGGAAGGTGGAGAAGTTTAATACGACAAAGACAGAGAAGCAACAGAAGTTTATAGATCTGCAGTGTGGACTGAGCAGCTTGTGAGGAAGATCTTGTGAAGCACATAATCCATCTTGGGGGCATGAACACTGACCTGGATATATTTAATACATCTTTTATGGATGTAGTGTGTGGGGGGGTAAGACCCCTCCTGTCGTAGGGTCATTTCTTAGCCTTTCAAAACTTCGATAATCCATTTGCATTTTAAAGATACATGACAACCTAAAGCTTATTTCCCCACAGTGGAGGACATTGGGTTGGAGTATGTTCAGCTCCTATAGTCCAGGGTTCCTTTCTTAGGAGTGAGGCTGTACTCTCAGCTCGAGGATACTGCCTTATCTAAACAGACCAGGGCTCCATCAAGTCAATGCTCTGCTTTCCTGTTTCTTTTGGGAGTTATCTTCCTTCCATCCACAAATGTGTTGGAACAGCGAGGTTCAACCCATCTTTTTGTTTTGTTTTGTTTTGTTTTGTTTTCCTTGAGTCAAAGTTAAGTTGTGACAAGAGCCATGATCTCAGACAGGTTCTTCTCGGGCAGCTTGCATTGTTCATCCTCAGAAAAATAACTTCAGTGAACATAGCAGTGTCTCACTTACTGTGAGGGAGACAGAATATGTGAAGAGGATGCCTGCTGAGTCTAAGTGTTAGGACACGAGCTGGAGTCTGCCTGAGAGGGTGTGCAGAATAGGGCAAGCCAAAGGAGGCCCTGTCTCTCACTCTCCAGAAGTGAGTCAAAGTGAAACACACACAGGATGGTATTGATTCTGTAAGAGATGTCATCTTGGAGGCTTTAAAGAGAGATTTTAGATGGATACAGATTTTTAATACTTTTTCTCAATGCTGAGAATTGAACTTAAGGCCTTCTATATGCTAAGCAAACAAGCTCTGTACTGTGGAGCCTCAAGCCCAGGAGTACAGGTGTATAGAAATGTTCAATCCCCATTCTACACCAACAAAAAAAAAGGTTCTTGATGAAGGTTACAAAACCAAGAAAGAGAAGAAACTATTAGAAAAACAAAATATCAAGGAGGAGGGGTGCTTAATACATTTTATTATTATTAATATTTTTCAGGCTCTGTGCAAAGTGTTCCACAAGCAATATTCTATATGACATCACCATAACATTATTTTATGGGAAAAAAGGAAATCATTGTATGGCTAGCATTTGAACCTAGATGTAACTTTGACACCTGAATTCTTAGTGACTCAACTGAAGAGCCCCAAATAACATTTGTAATTGGCATCCTGTAACCATGACCTTTATCTTCAAAGAGGAAACAACGTAACTGTGCTGTGTCTTGAGATACAAGAGGGCAGAAGAGGGCAGAGGAGTTGGGAGTGGCCCTGTTCACAGGGACATTTGCCTAAGACTCTGGGACTGTTCACCCTTCAATAGTGATGAAGCCATTTTTCCCAGAGAGTATCACGGCACCATGGGCCAATTCCTCTGTCTCTAAAAACAGACCTGTCAGTAGATGATAGATGCTTAAATAAGAAAACTGCATGGTCCACTCTGAGTTTTCTCCAGCAACATTTCTAGTTCAGCGATTTAAGAAAAAAGAAGAAAAGGAGGAGGGAGAGGAAATAAATGAATTTCTAAGCACACTTACAGTAGAACCCTAAATTGAGTCCTAGGAAACAGACCCTCTAATACTATTGAAAAACCTGCTTTTAAGGAGAATACAGTTTAGCTTAAAGAGAAACTACTGTCAGCCCACCCCAAATTTAGATTCAGTTCATTTTCAGAGGGCACACAATTGTCATCATATTTTTATTATTATCACTCAATTTTGAGGAGTAGAAACATTTCAGTAAAGTAAAAAGTGAGTGTGAATATTAGTACGCAGTTGCCACACTACACATAAGGAAACCAGAACACAAATTTTAGCAGTTGTCTTTCTTCCACTTTGCTTTGAAGACAGGTCTCACTCGTCTGTCACTCCAGGTTGGATGGCCCATGAAGGCGAAATCAATTCTCCTGTCTCTGACTCCTATCTTGCTGTGTCAGGGCTGAGATTACAGATGCATGCCACCATTTCTGGCCTTTCATGTGTGATTTGGGATCCAATTCAGGTTATCAGGCTCAAGTAGCAAGTTCCTTTTGCACTTAGTCATCTCCCTGCTGAGATTACTGGGGTTATGTTGTCTGGAACACAATTTTGATTATCAACAAATCAATGATAAGGTGAAGGGGAGAAAGGGAGAACCCAGAAAGATGCCCTCGGAAGCTACTATCCCACTATCCAGTGCCCTCTGAGTGGCTAGATTTCTGCTTTCTATCAGAGAACACTAGTGACAAGCTTGCAAAGTACTCAGAAAGTGTCCTGAGAGCTGGCTCCATCCAAGCCCCTCTGCACACCATTCCCAGCTCCACTAGTATCAAAATCACTCTGCTTTGAAGGTTATAGAGTACACAGCTCACAGCTCAAATGTGATTTAGCCAAGACTTGTCTAACCTTGAACCAGAGCCACAGTCATCCATCAGAGCTATTCCAATTAAGTTAGCATTAATGATGGCTAAATGTCAAAACCAGAACCTGGGCATTGAAACACACACAGAGATAGTGTCTGGTACTTCTTGAATGCATCCTCCACTCCAGGATGGCCTGGACAAAGGGAGTGTTTGTTCAGTTTAGCTCACTCTCTGCAATCAGAAGGCTGAAGCTCTATGTGTCAAGTCGACTTTCCTCTCAGGAAAAATATCAAAGTACAGAAGTGTTAACCAACATAGTCAAAAGCACATGGCTCTTGGGTCACAAACCTGTGCTCTGCTTTTTCTCAAAGCCAGGCCTATTGACTTCTTTCCTCAGTGGCATTTGGAGTCCGGCCACAGCCAGCTGCCTTAGCAACACCTTAAAGTTCTCAGTCAAGATCTCAGGACTCTCTCAGACCCACAGAGTCAGAGGTTCTGATGAAAGCAGTCATTTGTTCTCTCTGTTAGTTAAGGCTTTAGCTGTTCCTGGTGTACACTGAGTTCTCATACACAAGGGCCCAAAGTCTCCAAGCAAGCACAAAAGAGAACTAGAGAGGTCCACTTCATTTTGAGATCAAAGCGAAGTAGCTTTAAAAGATTATGTTTGGGTTGGGGCATGACGAAGAGCGTTTACCAGCTGGCAAGTAAGAGGTGGGAGAGATACGTAACAGAGTGCCGTGAGTCACAGTCAGAGCAAATGACCTTTCCCTTGTCAGGGCCCGTCATTAAAAACGGAGAAAAATAGTAGGCATCCATGTTCCAAGGACAAAATGATTAAAGCCTGGGTTGTTTTCTCTTTTAATAATATTCTAGGTTACCAGTAATATTTCTTGTTCATGAATTTACTTGCTGATTTTCCATTTAAAGTGACCCAAGAAACAATGCAAACATATCTTATTAGTAAGATCATACACACACACACACACACACACACACACACACACA
>NC_022018.1:2486439-2489267 GCF_000317375.1 Microtus ochrogaster | reverse complement strand
AGAGAGAGAGCCTGTTATATAATCTATGAGAGCTGAGTCATTAGATTCTTGCCTGATTCTTTGTTACCTTACTAATCTGGGAGCATCACCACTTCTTCTTGCCTAGGACAGACATGCTGACATTTACAGAGGGACGGACAGATACTCTGACATATCTTTTGGGCTTCTCAATTTGTCTATTCATGTATAGTGCTAAAGCAGGGCTTGATTCTTCCAGATGACCAGGCTACACCAGCTTGGAAGAGAGGATCTGTATATAAAGTAACAGAAGGTGCTTAAAAGCACCACTTTCAAATTAGCCTTTATTATACTTCTATTATCCTATTTGCTTATGGTTTATAGATTACATAGAGAACAAATGTTTGTTAACATAAAAACCCACAAAACTGTTGCAGCTGATTTTTATGCCAACCGGCACCTGTCTGTTTCAAATGCAACAAATAAATATTCTTTTTAGGGAAATGACGTTTTTACAGTTGAATAGAATTCAGAATTTATAAACAACACTGACCATTACTGTGGTTCATTATAGGGTCAGAAACAAAAGTAAACAATTCAGTGCGAAACAGATTTACCTTTATACATTTCTAAAAATGTTATAATATGTAATTAATAAGTTAAGATAAAATACATTCTTTGCCTAAAATAAAAATACTGAAATTTAGTAATCAGCATAGAGACCACATAAGAAATAAGATATAATTTTGGAAGACATTGAAGCAACTTAACTTATATTCTAATATTCTGTTCATATGCAGCTAAGAGCAAAAGAGAAAGCCAGCCTAGGATCAATCCAACGTTCTGCAGCAGAAACGTCATCCAGGGTCGTTGTGTTTGAACATGAGTCATTTCAGGAAGCTAAAAAAAGAACGAAAAACCAGAATAAGATCCAGATATATTCAACTGCTGAGAAAAGCTTGGTGGGAAAGCACGAGTTACTCTGTTATTCAGGACTTAATAATCTTCAAAATTCCCCAAATAGTTACCCAGTGTTTAGTACCTACTCCTGCCATTAGTTTGAAATGTAAGCTAAATGGAGCCACTTGCTGGTGACTGGAAGGACTCTCACATTGGCAGAAGTCTTAAAATGACACAGCTGTCAACGGAAGCCAACTTTCCCTTTGTTTTCAGGATATGTTTAAATGTGAGATAAACAAGGCATGAAAGGTACAATTTCAGATTGCTCCATTAGGCTTATGAAACATCTAAATGGACCAGCTTCTGCAAAGCGCTTGTGTTTATTTACCGTCAAAGAGAAGACCAAGGTCCCCATGACCTTTGGAACAACAAAGACATCATTTCCTAGGACTGTATTTAATTCTCAAAGAGACAAGTGGAAATAGCTTCATGCCTATCAAATGTCACAGCGCCATTTGGAAGAAAAGGTTCATCCAGGCTTCTGTAGAAAGAGCCCAGTGTAGTTTGGGCTTGTATTAGTTCAAATTCCTTACCCTAACAAGGTCATAGAGAGTAACAAGCCAGATTGTTTCCCTTGGAATGCATAGTCTCAGGTCAGTGTATTAACTCATCTAACTTAATGTTGGCATCACTGAGAGCCACTGTTGGATGCTTAGTTGTGTCCTTGGCTTCCACTAGATGGCAGTTAGTCTAGATGTCATGGGCACCTCAGGCCCCTTGTAATGACAACCAGAAATAGATAACTATTTTTCTGGTACTGTGGTAATTAATATACATCCAGATTATATTAGTTTATATGTATAGTTAACATTATTTATTCTTAAGAGCTTAAATTTGGTGGTATTCTTAAAGAATTAACAATACCAACTGAATTTACCCAACTTCTTTAAATGTCAATAGTTTAAAACAGTTTTGGCAGTTAACTCCAAAGCTAGGCAATATAATTATATTTCAATTATATCACCGTGGTCACTTAATTTTGAATAAACTTATTTTGGATAAACTTATTTCCAAATACTGAGCTAAGATTCCTTTTCTTCCTTAGTTTGCAAATCAGATAGTTGTCATTTACTGTATGTGGCTGAATTAGCAGCACACCCCAGGCCTAGTGACATGTGCCTGTAGTCCCAGGATGTGGGAGGTGGAGGAAGTAGAATCAGAAATCATCTTCAACTATATAGAAAGTTTGCCTCCAGCGTGGGATATGTCAGACTCTGTCTCAAAAACTAAGTCACAAAAATTCAAGCAGTTGTTTAATTTCTTACTGTTCTTTATTAACCTAGGCCTATGGTCCTGCTGCTTACTTGGAGTGTCTAGCAGATGGCAGAGAGGAATGCACCTGTCTGTAGCAGCCACAGAACCTCCACCAGTGAGACTTTCATGAGTCCTGTATTCGATGCAGATGGCATTCTGCTCAAGCAAACATCACAAATACTGCATTCTCCAAGAACAACGTCCTCATAGAATATACTTTTAAAGTGCTTACACTACAAAATATGATGTACATTCTATTTGATTTGCATATACCATCATTCATATACCGTTCCTGTGTTTCCTTTGCCTCCCTTACTCCTCACAATCGTCTGAGAGATAAATTGTTTAGCCCCTGTATGTAGAATCAGCGTCGATACAGATATGAGACTAGATTCAGGGCAGAGCCAAGTCCGCTCCTTCAGGAGTACAAAGGCCAGCTCTGTTTGAAATTCACCCTTGCCTGTTGTGAAAATTCCTCCTGTAGCATTAGAACAAAAGGTTGGAAATAACAAAGTTAAAAGGTGCTCCTCTCTCCTCATCAAACAAACTTACTTTTGCAACAAAGGCTATCAGAGAAATCCACAGCTGGCTAAGTGCAGAGAATAATAGGCAGCTGTGGGCATCAACCCCAACTGGTAAATATATAATACAACCCC
>NC_022018.1:2457795-2485974 GCF_000317375.1 Microtus ochrogaster | reverse complement strand
GGGTTTTGATCCTACTTCATGTTCTGGCTTTGTGGGAGCCTAGCCAGTTTGGATGTTCACCTTCCTAGACATGGATGGAGGGGGGAGGATCTTTGACTTTCCACAGGGCAGGGAACCCTGACTGCTCTTTGGACTGGAGAGGGAGGGGAAGAGGAGTGGGGGGAGGGGGAGAAGGGTGGGGGAGTGGGGAAAGGGTGGGAGGAAAGGGAGGGAAATGGGAGGCTGGAAGGAGGCGGAAACTTTTTTTTTCTTTTTCTCAAAAAAAATTAAAAAAATAAAAATAAACAAAAAAAATAATACAACCCCTAGACTAGGGTTGGGGAACACCATGGTAGAGGGGGCACAGAGACTGTAAGAGACAGAGGACCATGTGGTCTATTGGGACATCATGTTATCTACAAATGATAAGAAAGCTTCGCCAGTGAAATCTCAAGTATATGGTCACCTAAATGAGACCGTCACTACATGCCAGCATGAGTGGGAGAAGTCTCACAGGGTCCCATCCCTAAATGAAGAGCTACAAGCAGTTAATGGTTGCTGAGGAAAGAGAATCACTCTTCTCAAAGGATGAGCCCCCTGACAGCTTATCCAATCCCAAGTGGTCAGCCATAAACACATACACATACAAACAACATTAACTGGGCTTGGCAGGATGTGTGAGTGTGGATTATTTAGATGTGTATTTACATATATGTCTATAGCAATTGTTAAGAAAAAGTTCATAAATTTGAGGAGAAGACCTGGGAGGAATTGGAGTGAGAGAAAAAAGGCAGTGAGAAAATTGGAAATGATATAAATATAGTACTCATGTATGAAATTCTAATGTGTATGTATACAATTTTAATTTAAAGAAAGTCCCATATAGTTGAGAAGGAAGGAACACTACCAAAGTAGCTCTATGTATTTCTAAAATAATTAACAAATGATGGATGAAAAAGAAGCATATACATCATTTTCCTGATGGATGTAAGATTCAAAATTCTCAACAAAATACTTGTAAGTCAAATTTAGCAACACATTTAAAAAAATCATATACCATGATTAAATTAGCTTCATCCCCAAAATGCAAGGATGTTTCAACGTATGCAAATCATTAAGTGTAATATAATAATGCATATATTTATGTATTGAAATCACATAATTATCTCAAATGGATGCAGAAAAGACCGGTGACAATGTTCAATATCCTTTTATGATACATGATACTAGGAATATGTGCTAGATGGCTTTTTGTATTTGTTGTTAGTTTGTTTTTTAATTTTATCAACTTGATGCAAGTTAGCTTCTCTAGAGTCATCTAGGAAAAGTGAGAAATTGCCTCCATTAGATTGGCCCACAAGCATGTATTTCAGGCATTTTCTTGATTGATGATTGGTGTGGGAGGGCCCAGACCACTGTGGGTAGTGCTACCTCTAGGTAAGGCCTGGGTTGTATAAGGAAGCAAACTGAGCAAGCCAGTAAGCAGCATTCTCCCATGGTCTCTGCTTCTGCTCCTGCTGAGTTCCTGTCCTGTTGTCCCTTAAAGTTGGACTGTGAGATACAACTATCAGTACTCTCCATCCCGCTGGCTCCCTAGACCGGTTTCTCTCCAGGTCCAGCTCACTAGCTCCTGCAACCGCTTATGAAATAACCACTCTAAGACTTCTTATCAGTCACATTTGTCTGACCAATGGCTTAGGTTTCTTACTGGCTAGCTCTAATTATTAAATGTGCCCATTTCTACTAATCTGTGTATTGCCACAAGGTTGTGGCTTACCAGCGAGACATGTTACTCCTTGAGCAGCTACATGGCATCTTCTCATTCTGTCTTCCTTCTCTGTCTCTTCTTTCAGATTCCCCACCAAGTTACAGTCTGCCTGTCCATTGGACAAAACAGCTTTTTTCATCGACCAATAAAAGCAACACATATAAAGAAGGACATCCCACATCAGTGACATGGAAGTATAATCCAAATAAACTCTTTTCTCCTTCAAGTTGGTTTTGGTCAGTACTTTATCATAGCAATAAAAACAAGGATTGAAGAAAAGAATATTACCTAACATAGCAATTCCTAAAGTGCTGTCTCTTCCAACATTATACTAGGAAAAACGAATGTGTTAAGTCTAAAATCAAGACTGAGACAGTGGTATCTACTTTCTAGTCACCTAATATAATGTTTGAAATTGTAGCTAGAGCTAAGAAATACAAAATGACACAAACAGGAAAAGAAGATGATGTGATAATATACTGAAAGATACAATAGTCTCAACCAGAAAACTCTTAGGTCTGATGAACACAGTAAAATAGCAAAATACAAAATCTACATAAAAAATTAGTAACTTTTCTAAACACCAAACTTATAAGAAAGAAATCAGAGAAATATTCCCATTGACAATAACTTAAATTTTAAATAAGCCTAAACAAGGAAATAAAGGACCTTTACAATGAACACTTTAAAAACAATGAAGAAAGAAACTGAAAGAGATACCAAAACACTTCTCAAGCCTATGGATTGGCAAGACAAATAATGTCTTTAATATGAAAACTGATCTACCAATTAAATACAATCTCTGTAAAATTTCCAATGACTTTTTCACAGAACTAGGAAAAAGCTAAAATGTGTATGAAAATATAAATGATCACACAAACAACCAGATCAGTCAGCAGCAGAAAGAGCAGCACTGGAAGTAAACAATATTTGGTTGCAAATTATACTGTAGACTACAGAAGAGTATGTTAGTGGCAAAATAAAAACTTTATGAAAAATAAAATATAAAAAAGGCCCCAGAAATAAACTCACATAATTTTCAACAGTGATGCCAAAAATAAATAGAAAAAAGATGGCCTCTTTAACAAATGGTGCTAGGAAAACTGCATCCACCTGTAGAAGAATGAAACTAGGTTCTGATCTATCACTGTATAAAAAAAAAACTATCTATTCAAAACGGATTAAAGACTTTACTGTAACTGCTAAGAGAAAACACAAGTATCAGTAAAGACTTGCTGAAAAGGCTCCAATAACTTAGGAAATAATGGTAAGAATTGACAAGTGAAGCTGTGTAAATGAAAAAGCTTATGCACAGCAAGGAAGCTGACTGTGGAGAAACAGTCAACCGAAAAGTAAGAAGTCATTGCCAACCATACACATTGATGGAGACTTAGTCACCAGAATCCACAAAGAACTCTGGTTAAGAATACTTGCTACATAAGCATGAACACTTACATTTGAATTCCCAGCACCTACATTAAAACACCACAACCCTAGCACTGTATGGAGTACAGTGGTGCTTGCTGACTGCCAGCATAGTTCTAGTTCTGCGAGAGACTCTGCTCCTAGGAAATAATATAGAGCAAGTGTATGTACATGAGTGCATAGACACACATATGCAAACATGCACACATCACACATAAGCATATATATATGTGTATATATATATATATATATATATATATATACTCAAACATACACACAAGCATACAGAGAAAGAGAGAGCAAAAGATACAGAACTCAAAGATGAACGCTCTAAATCATTCAGTCCATAAGTGGGCGAATTAACTGAACAGACAGTTCTCAATGTGTGTGTGTGTGTGTGTGTGTGTGTGTGTGTGTGTAAATGGCTATATGAAATAGTACGTGATATCCTTAGCTATCATAGAAGTACAAATTGGAACTACCTGCATTTATCTATTGATTTATTCTGGAGATTTATTTTAGTTATGCTAATCAGGATAACTAACAACAAGAAAACCAATAGGAGACTGGGAATCTGACTCAGTGGATAATGTTCTTGCCATTCAAGGGTAAGAACTGGAGTTCAGCTCCCCAGATCTCCCATAATACCTGGGTAGGTGTAGCTGTTACCCGTATCTTGAAATTCACGGAGCAAAGACAGGGGATTCCCACAGTAAGACAACCAGTTAGACTATCCAGTTGCTATGCTCTGGGTTCAGAGAGAAACTATACTCTTGTAAAATCGAGTGTGATAGAGGAAGACAACAAACATCAACTTCATGTCTCCACATGCATGTGTACATGATACACATATGCTTCCATACAGACACAGTACGTCCATGCTTATGCAAGAAGTTTCTTGAATGCATCTCAAATGGTGATTGTGTTATAAATATTATGTCCTTCCCATCCTCCTGTGCAGTTCTCCATAAAGGCTCATAATGCCCACTTCCAAAAGCAACTCCCCCGGGGACCTGAGTCTGTTTTCCTTAGCTGGACCCAGACAGTGAAATTCCATAGACACAGCTTTATCAGTTAGCACGAACAGTGTCTTAGGTGTGCACTTCTGAATCCAGCAACTAAAAAAACTACATAATGATGTGGAAAAGGCAGCAGTACAGAGAGAGTAAAAGATAAAAGTGGTTTCTGTATGTTAGAATAAAAGAAAAGATAAGCAGAGAGAGCATGAATATATTTAGGGAGGTAAAAGTTTCCTATATAACATGGCATTGATAGACACATCTCATCATATATATTTACAAGATCCATGGACACAGAGGACTCACAGTGAAAACTAATATAAACTTTAGACTTTGAGTCAAAATATTAAATCAAAATTGAACAAAGGCCTAAGCATATGAGATTCAGAATTACAAAATTCTTAAAAACAAGTTTGAAAGATTCATGAAAACTGATTTATCACTGATTTTTTTAAAAAGAATATATAAATATAAAACTCCAAGAAGAGAAAAGTAGGTAAAGTGAACATAATCAAAATTTATCCTTGTACTCACAGGGAATTATAGCGCTCACTTTCAGCAAAGAAGCTTCATTTTGCAGCAGGGAGAGACTAGTGAAGAAATCCACAATTGGTTAAAACACAGAGAAGAGATCAGGGGGTGTCCAAACCCAACCAGTACATCTACAGTGAATCTCCTCCTCTCAGGGCTCAGGTGCACCCTAGAAGTGAGACACAGAGACTGAAAGAGCCAGAGGAACAGAATGACTGCTACAAAATCCTACATATGAAAGGAAATCTGAAAAATCTGTTCCCTAAAGATCCCCTATAAAACAAGACCAGTTGACATGGAATACAAATAAAGAAATCTTATCAATCCCACCCCTAGAAGGAAAGCTATAGACAGTTAGTGACTGCTAGGAGAAGAAAAACCAGTCTGTAGGGGTAAACCCCTTTAAGGTTTTCCAATCACAAGTGGTCAACTCTAAACACATACACATGTGAACCACACTGAATAGATGTATTAGGATACATATATGTGCATGTGTACATGTACGTGTGTGTGAAAAAATGATAGCTAAAGAAGAAAGGTCAATAATTTAAGAGGTAGTTGGGGGTATGTGGAAGAGTTTGAGAGAAAAAAGAATGTGTGGAAATGATGTAAAATTGTACTACTATATGAAGTTCTCAAAAACATTAAATTAAAATGTAGTCTTTATAAATTAAAAAATAATCTTTGTACAGACTTAAAAGACAGTCAATGGAATGGTTAAATATTTGCAAACCACGTGTTCAGAAAAAGACAGTACTCAGAATATGTAACGAGCTCAGAATTCAATAGCAGGAATATGCAGACGACTTGAATAGAAACTTGTCAAATAAGATATATAGATGGCTAATAACCACAGGAAATGCTCTCTAGAGTCACTCCTCTCTAGGGAAAGGCATGTGAAAACTGCAGGGAGACAGATCAACATCTGCAAACTGTCTCTTCTGTGGGTCATCTAGGGCAGCTCTAGTATACTAACTGGTTGGGCATCTTCAACAGTATTTCATGAAGCTCTGGAACCTTAGAAATCCAAAACCAGGTCACCTATAGAATCTGTGGAATTCTATGGTTAGTCCTGGTTTATGAAATTCTACCTTCTCTTGTATGTTCACATAGGTTAGAGAGCACCTCTTCACTCTCTCCTTATGAGACATTCAGTCCAAGCCTTTTATGCAGGCTCCATACACCTGATCCCATCAACTCAAGCTACCCTCCAACCTCCGAGGCTGTCAATACATGTGCTATACATATGAACTGGCAAAACATACACATAAACCTAAAAATGAAGTGTAGTGCTCCATTTGCATCCTAACAATCTAAGGGGATCTGACCCCTTTGGGTGGGAATCCACAATCTGTTACCATCAAAGCCATCCCTCCTAATATCATCATTCTAGGGATTAAAGTTAAAGTATTGATTTTGCAGAAGTGCTAATATGTAATCCATAACAGCTAATCACTTTTAAAAAATAAATACTACATTTGTGAAAATACACATGTAGGTGAGGATATGAGAAAATTGTAATCTTTTTTTTTCTGTTTGTTGTAATCATCTAAATTGGCACAGTCACAAAGGAAACTAGTCTGACAATTCCCCAGAAAATTAACTGTCAAATTGCCATACTGCCTAGCAATTCCACTCCTAGAAATATGTCCAATCTACATGTAATGATTTAAGTCATATGTTGCCATCTAGTCTCAGGTAGATTTAGCTAAAATGATTTATCTCATAATATTAAAAGAATTACCATTCTGGTTTTATTTCTGTTGCTGTGATAAAACATTCTTTCCAAAAGCAGCGTAGGGTAGGAGGTGGTTTATTTGACTAACACTTCCAGGGCACAGTCTCCTTGAGGGAAGTCAAGGTATAGTGCTCAAGCAGGAGCTTGGAGGTTGAACATTAATTTTTGCACTTTTAGCTAACTATACAGTTCAGAACTACCTACCAAAGGAATGGTGCAAACCACAGTGAGTGAGGACAGTCTACATTAATGAGCAATCCTTCACAGACATGCCCATAGACAAATCTGATCCACACTATTCTTCAGTTAAGACATTGCCATCAGTAGTCTGAGTCAAGTTGATAGTTTAAGATGACCAGAATAAACTATTCATAGTAACATAGCAATCTATTAATTAAAATTATTTTTAAAAGGATACTCTGGAAAGTGTGCACATGTGAGTGTGTTCAGGCATTCACAATGTGGTTTAAAAGAGCAACTAAGACATGTTGTAAGCAAGAAAATATCAACATTTCCAGGACCTGGTTTCCCTACATTACAGAGTGGGTTTGATATATTAGTATCTCAGTAGAAATTGTAGAAAGTATATTTAATTGATTTGTTGTTGGTTTACAGAAAGATCAGAAGTCTTTCAAAGTTGTTGGTAGAACGGATTCATACTTCTTTCTTCTGAAAAGAACTATCAACATCAAATAATCTTAATTTTGCTTCCAAAATGGGTTATGAATGCTGGGTACACATTCTCAGTGAGTTCCCAATACAATGACAGTGATGCTTCGAAGATGACGCTATAAAGACACTAGCTCAGAATTGAGTATAATAAAGGGTTATTTATTTAGGAGTAGACTCACAGATCACAGTCCTCTGTACAACAGGGAAACAAGAACTGTAAGCAGCATCCAGAAGGGAGAGCGAGTGTACACGTTACATCAGCATTAATGGGATAAGAGCCCATGCCCAGGTGGGCTGGTATCTAAAAGGCTACTGGCTAAAGGAGTTCCTAAAGCAATGCTTACTGTCTAACATTTGTTTAAAAACAAACATGCACATAAAGACCACTTCACATGCCTTTAAAATTTCCCTTCCTGTGGATGGATAACAGCCAATGTGATTACACTTATGTATTGTCAAACTTCTAGAAAAAGATAATTTACTATTTCTTTCAGATCTGAAAGGGCTTATTGTATCAGACAACGTGGTGGTGGTGGTAGATACTGCTGTGGGACAATTGAATTATACCCTGTCACTTATATTGTATTATTTTAATAAAACATTGATTGGCCAGAAGTCAGACAAAAAGTAGAAGCCAGGCAACAAGAACAAGAGAATTCCGGGAAGAGGAAAGGGTCAGTCTGCAGTCATCCCAGAGGAAGAGAGATGCATAGGAAGGAAAATGAGAATGCCTCACTGATAAAAGGTACCAAGCCACGTGGCTAAAACAGACAAGAATTATGGGCTAATTTAAGATGCAAGAAAGAGTTAATAAGAAGCCTGGGCTAATAGGCCAATCAGTTTATAAATAATGTGGGCCTCTGTGTGTTTTCTTTGGGACTGAATGGCTGTGGGACTGGGCAGGACAGAAACCTCTGGCAACATAAAAGCTACCTTACACTCCCTTAAAATTTCACTTCCTATGGATGGATAACAGCCAATAGGATTATGCTTACATATTGTCAAACTTCTAGCAAAAAAATTTACTATTTCTTACAGATCTGAAAGGGTTTATAGTATCAGACAACCTGGTGGTGATAGATAATGAATTTCATTGCATTTCTCTTAAGTAATAAAGCTCAATGAAATAAAAGGTAAGGAAGGGATGGTAGGTTGAAAATGGCTCAGCTGGTAAAGTGGCCACCAGTCAAGTTTTAGGACCACAGTTCTATCCCCAGCACTCAGATAAACAACTTTATGTACTGATACTTGTGTATACTGTCAGCATTGGTGAATCAAAGGCAGGCAGATTCCTAGGGTTCCATAGCCAGTCACCCAAGCCTATCAGAGAGCCCCAGGCTCCAGGGAGAGACTGTATCAAAAAGTAAAGTGACAAAGAGCTATAGACAAAACAACTGCTTAGAGCAGGAGAAATTGAGTTCCGCAAGAAGAGGTCTCTAATTGGTTATCCAATCCCATGGGATCAGTCCTGAAATCACATATAGACAAGTAATACTAAATAAACTGGGAAAGTTGTATGTATGTATGTATGTATGTATGTATGTATATATATATACACACACACATATATATACATACATACATATATTTGAATGTATGTGTGTGTGTGCATGCACACATGCGTATGTGTGTGAGGATAACAAAAGAAGACATATTCAAAGTTGATCTCTGGTCTCTATGTGTGCATGCATATATATGAAATATATGATACCTGCACAAATAAACATGAACCTAATATACACACAAATAAAGTAAAATAAAATAATGTTAAGGATACAATTAAATGAAAAGCCTAAAAACATAGAATCCAGTTCATTTTTGTAGTCACATGATTAGAAGTGCAGACCAGACATGTGTCTACTTCATATTCCTCTCATCAGATTCCCTATGTTGAAACGGTGCGGCAGTAACTCTACATGTAACATTTGTACCGTAACCGTAAGTGCGACATTTGCTGAGCTGTTGCAGTCATGAAGCAGCCTAGAAAATTACCAGCAGTCGGGTTACTAGCTGAGTGTAATAGCCAGTCTTCCTTTTTCACATTTTTGCATTGGTTTAAAGGTTCAAATTCAAAATATTCTGTACCTTCCTTTCACAGAGAACATTCCCTGGAAACTGGAAAATGTAGCAAGACAAACTCTGACTGTGATGTCACTTTCTTGAGTTTGTTAGTAGTAACCCAGTAAATTCCTCTAAACAATGCCCTTCCCTGTGGCTTTTCTTCATCTGTTATTATGTGAGACATACTTTTAATGGAAAACTGTTGATAGTCTTGAAAAGGATGAGCTATTGAAAAGAAACATCCAAAAAATTGTGTGGTGAGGGCAGAGAAAATGATTTTAAAAACTGTGGTATAGTGATTGGTGGGTGGTGGGTGTGTAGGGGGTTGGGATAGAAAACTGGGCATATAGTTATTCTTCAGCATCCAGGAGACACTTATGCCAGGAATTCTCTCTAATGCCAGAACTTGAAGATGCCCCTTACATTAAGTAACTCAATAACTGCATATTATCGATATATATCCTCCTCTATACTGTAAATCAACTGTGTAGAGAGCAGATATAGAGAGAACTGACATAGAGCAGACAACATACAAATAACTGTTATTTTGCACTCTTTGGAGAACAATGACAAGAGAGATACCTATGTCCAGTGCAGATGGAATTCTTTCCTGGGATCCCTGGTCTGTGGTTAACTGACTCCTAACTACTGAAACTACAGCTATGAAGAACTGCCTCCATCTTTGACTGATTTGCCAAGGATTTTCATGGAAATGGTACCTAAACTCTTATTTTTACTTCCTTCAGCCCTGCCACCTCAGAGAGTTTGAGCTTTCCAACAGCCACTAGAGTTCTATTGACACAGTGGACCCTGGGCAGTGGTCCAGCTCCCCCAATTCCAGAGACATCTCCAGTGACAGTGCAGGCAGTCCCTTGAGGATTCTACTCACTTGTTGCTATAGAAACTGTCTGCAGGATCTAAAACCTTAGGAAAAATGCCTGAAGGTTTGAGACTTTGCCTCAGCTCCAGAAATAAACTTTCCCTGGCATAACCATGTATGTCTTTAAAAATTCACTAATTTATGCAATATAGAATACATGATATTTGCTAAAAATGAAGCCTCTCTATCCAAACTACTCTTCCTCACATCCAAGCAACTTATTAAACTGAGAGATGCTGAGTCTGAGAAATCAGTGCACTTTCAATTCTGAGAATTTTCTCAGAGGGATTTTAGTTTCTCAGACAGAAAAAGATGCGTTTACAAAGCTGTCTCCATTTTCAATTACATTCAAACACGAATTGATAGCAAGGGATGGATTAGTTTTCAACAGCTGCTACTAACAGATGACCACAAACTGGGTGCCTTGAAACAGTAAGAATGTACTATCATATGGTTCTGTGACTCCCAATTTAAGCGTGAGTATTGCCAGGCTAAAATTCTTGTGCCCTCAGGGCTGGACTCCTTTCTAAAACTTTGGAGGAGAGTCAATTTTCTTGTCCTTTCCATCTTCTAGACTAGGGAGCACCCATGTTCCTGGGCTCCGGGCTTCTACTCTATCTTTAAAGCCAGCAGGGCTACATATCTCTGACCTTTGTTTCATCATTTTAGCTTTTTTTCCCCCTGATCATAGCCAGATCATGGATTCCTATTTCCAAGACTCATTTTCAAATGTTTAAAGTTCAATAGCATTTCCAAGTCCCTTTTGACATTAGTTAACATAGTCAAGGCTCCTCCAGATTAGGCTTTCATAGAATATTTTATATTCTATATATATATATATGAATATATATATATATTCATAAAATATTTGTGGCAAACACAGGATTGTGAAAAAGTCATCAGATCAATAGATCTAATTTCTAATTATAATTAATATTTGGAGCACATGTACTATGAAAATAGAGGAAAAGAATACTGGGGATGGTTAGGTATAAACAGAAACGAGAAAAATATGGAGCATGGGAAGGTAGTGAAGAGAAACTAAGGATGCATGAAAAAGCCATATGGAAACTCGTACTTTATAAGATAGTTTAAAACAGTTGGCTTAAAAGAAAGACTTTGTGTGAAAGTACCATGCATGTATGAATAGTACTGATTCCAGAATCCATGATTTATGAAATGAAAATCCCAGTGCCAGATATAGGATACTTCCCTAGGAGTAGTTGGCTAGGAAGGGCACAGAACCCCCTGTCCACAAAAAGTTCTATGGGATATGGTTATTATCATTAGTTGTCTACCGGAAGTAGAAGATTATAGTCTATCTCTGAAGATATCCCGCATCATGGTTGCAGAACTGAACTAGAAGCTTTCTGCCTTATGGCTAACCTCTATAAGTGATAAACATTGTTATGTGGACATGTGGGAAAGAAGAGCTAGCAATGGTCTTCCCCAATATTAGCCCTTGTGTACTACAATACCAAATTGCAAAGCAAAAACTTCTTATTGGTGCAATAATAGCATGATCAATATAGAGGAAACCAACGTATTTCTGGTTGGATCTGAGTACTGACTGCTCCATAGGAGCTCACGTGTTGTGCAGAACACCTGATCACAAAGACCCATAGATGGGGGAATTTATCAGCACTAGGAGTTGTTTACTATAAGGATGGGTTGTCAAATTTTCTATATCAATAGACTTAAGCTATCCTAGGTATTAATTTAAAAAAAAAAACCTTCTATTTACAGCAAACAGGTCGCGTTGGACAGATGGCTCAGTGTTTAAGAGTACTGGCTGCTCTTCCAGAGAACATGGATTCAATCCCCACATGGCAGCTCACAATTGTCTGTAACTCCAGTTCCAGGGAGTTCAATGACTCTCACACATACAGGTAAAACAACAATGTATATAATTTTTTAAAAAAAATCATTTTAAAAGTTGTATTTATACATATTAGAGTACTACTCAGCGGTAAAAAACAATGACTTCCTGAATTTTGCATGCAAATGGATGGAAATAGAAAACATTATCCTGAGTGAGGTAACCCAGACCCAAAAAGATGAACATGGGATGCACTCACTCATAATTGGTTTTTAGCCATAAATATAAGACATTGAGCCTATAATTCGTGATCCTAGGGAAGCTAAATAAGAAGGTGAACCCAAAGAAAAACATATAGTTATCCTCCTGGATATTGGAAGTAGTCAAGATTGCTGGGCAAAAATTTGGGAACTGGGGGGTGGGGTGGGATGGGAAAGGGGAGATGGGGAGAGAAAAGTGTGAAGGGGAGGATAGGGAGAACTTGGGGGAAATGGGACGGTTGGGATAATGGAAGGATGGATATGGGAGCAGGAAAGTATATATCTTAATTAAGGGAGCCATTTTAGGGTTGGCAAGAGCCTTAACTCTAAAGGGGTTCCCAGGGATTCAGAGAGATGTACCCCACTAGGTCCTTGGGCAGCTGAGGAGAGAGAGCCTGAAATGGCCCGATCCTATAGCCATACTACCGAATATCTTGCATATTACCATAGAACCTTCATCTGGCGATGGATGGAGATAGAGACAGAGACCCACATTGGAGCAATGGACAGAGCTCCCAAGGTCCCAATGAGGAACAGAAGGAGGGAGAACATGGCAAGGAAGTCAGGACCGCGAGGGGGGCACCAACCCACTGAGATGATGGGCCTGATCTATTAGGAGATCACCAAGACCAGCTGGACAGGGACTGAAAATGCATGGGATAAAACCAGACTCACTGAATATGGTGGACAATGAGGGCTGCTGAGAAGCCAAGGACAATGGCACTGAGTTTTGATCCTACTACATGTACTGGCTTTGTGGGAGCCTAGCCGTTTGGATGCTCACCTTCCTAAACCTGGATGGAGGGGGGAGGACCTTGGACTGCCCATAGGACAGGGAACCCTGACTGCTCTTTGGACTGGAGAGGGAGGAGGAGAGGAATGGGGTGTGGGGAGTGGGGGGAGGGGAAAGGAAAAGGGAGGTGGGGAGGAGGCGGAAATTTTTATTAAAAACATTTAATTAAAAAAAGAAAAGTTGTATAAAACGGGATCTAATGCTAAAATTCATGACTGGTCAGAATGCTGAGAACTGGCCACTACTGACTGCTCATGATTAAACTGGACACCCATATTGTAACTGCCTTGCTGAATAAGGTACTGAGCCATGTGGCAAACATAGACAAAAGTAAAGGACTAATATAAGTTATAAGAGTTAATAAGAAGCCTGAGCTAATGGGTCAATCTGTTTATAACTAACATAGATCTCTTTGTGGTTTCTTGGGACTTAACAACTGTGGGAACGGGACAGGATAAAAACTTTAGTCAACATCATATCCCTCCTCCAAGATTCAGGGAGCATTAAGAAAAAGGACAGAAAGAATAAAAGATCTGCATGATAGGAAGAGGCTATAAAATGCTGTCTTATGAGTATGGCATGGCTATGGCACTCATAAACTCAGGTTAGCTGTGGTTGCCCACATAGGACATACATAAAACAAAGCCAGCAAGCACCAGAAATGGGGGAGGGGGTCATGGGGCCCCTATATTACCCAAGGGACCTAATGACTATCCAACGTTGTTGGGGGAAAAAAGTCATTGTCTTCAGTGATATAGTCACTAATGAGTCCTCCAGTGGATGGCTTCAGAACATGCCTACATGAATGCTCTTGATTAAAACTAACGGGTCACAAAGGAAAAACAAAACAAAAAGAAATGAAAGTGGCATGGGTACAATGTGGGAGGAAAGTAGTGGAGGTAGGAGAAAGATGAGAAGGTAGAAAAATAGTACGACTATAATATAACATATATATATATATATAAAGTCACATAAACCATCCTTAGAAGTATCAACTATTATATATGTAAGAAATTGTCAAATATTATTTTGATGGCTACTCTTGGTTGTCAACTGGACTACATCTGGAATTAACTAAAACTCAAGTGCCTGAGTACACCTGCCAGCGATGTTTTCATTAATTAAATCAATTTAAGTGGGAAGATCTATTTTTTTTTGTTTGGTTTTTCGAGACAGGGTTTCTCTGTGGTTTTGGAGCCTGTCCTGAAACTAGCTCTTGTAGACCAGGCTGGTCTCGAACTCACAGAGATCCTCCTGCCTCTGCCTCCCAAGTGCTGGGATTAAAGGCGTGCGCCACCACCGCCCGGCTGGGAAGATCTATTTTTATCTGGATCTTTTGAGGTGGGAAGATCCACTTTTAATGTAGACCACATCGTCTTATGTTAGCCTACTTAAAGGACATGGAAGAAAGAGGGTTTCACTCTGCCTGCTTGTTGTCATGGGCAAATCTTCACTGGCATTAGAGCCTACTTCTTTAGAAGTCCAGTCTATACAGAACACCAGCTGAGACATCCAGCCTTATGAACTTAATAACTATTGGATTCTTGACACTTCCATTGGTAGATAGCCATTGTTAGACTTTTAGATAAGCTGATCACCCCTGTGAACCATTCTAACAAATGTGATAGATAGATGATAGATAGATAGATAGATAGATAGATAGATAGATAGATAGATAGATAGATAGATGCAGAGTATATAAATTCATTCTATAGGCTCTGTTCCTCTAGAGAAATCTGACTAATATAATTATATATGTGTTAAATGTGTGAAATTGTCAAATATTCTTGTATAAAATTATGTATTATGTACATTTGTTAAAACTTCCATATATCATATATAAAACTGTCACATATATATATGTATGAAATTGTCAAAGCACAATTGTTTTAATGTTTTGGAGAACTTTAATAATCAAGATAAATGGATAATAATCAAAGATTGTTACTTATGTCAGACTCTTCTGCTAGGTCCTCCCCATCAAACATGCTACCTGAGCTGTACCACTTATCTCTCTTAAGGTGAGTAAAAGTTACAAAGACAGAAAGGACACCCCAGAAACAGTTAAGGAAAACAGGCATAAAGCCAAGGATTTTCCCAGATAGAGGTGGTGGAAATGTCAATTCACCAGAGATATGAGTGAATTAGGTGTAGTCTCCCAAGAACTTATTGGTCAATACCCCAATACATACTATAAAAGTATTTGAAGATCAAGTTTGAGATGCCTATCATCTGCTTTTCTACAACTGTAAACAAAATATCCAACACTGAAAACTTCTAGAGAGGAAAGACCTGTTTTAGCTCAGAGTTTAAAGGGTTAATCCCATGGACACTTGGTTCTGTGATTCTGGGTCCATGCTGAGGCAACCATCATGGAGTTTTTCACCTCACGATGGACAGGACTATGGAAGAGAGGGGATAAGGGATAAAAAGGGGCAAGAACCTTTCAAAGACATGCCTGAGTATCTTACTTCCTAGAGTCAAGATTCATCTCTTAAAGGTCCTGGCACCGCTCACATCATCCAACTTAGCTGTGAACAAAGCAGTTAATATATGAACCTGAGGCACACACACCATGTTAAAACCACATCAAAAATTAATTAGGTCACGAGTGTGAGCTCATTGTGGCAGAATTCGAACCACTGTATGAGATGAGAGATTGAAATTCTCCAATTCCCATTCAATGTCCCATCCCACATGAGGACATAGCAAGAAGACATTGATCTGAAAACCAAGAAGAATGCTTTCTTGGGGACCAAATAGGCTAAAAAATTGATCTCAGACTCCCCAGGATGTCCAGCTGTGATAGTTACATTTCTATTTCTCAGTCCACCTAGACTGAGGCATTTTGTCATAGCAGCCTAAAGTGACAAAGAAAATATTCAGATATATAGGTAGCAAATGGCAGAAGCCCAGACACATAAAGCAACATCAACAAAACTAAGAGAAGAAGCAGGCAAACCTACAGACAGGAACTGAGAATCAAGCATTGAGCCAGTGAGAGAAATCAGGAATTAATTTGAAAATATGACCCATACTACTAATCAAGTCAACTTAAGTGATGCTCACAGAACCCTGTATCTAATAACTAACTCACCAAAATGGACTGTGTGATATAAAAGTCTCCAAACAGTCCTCTGCACTAACATAAGAAAACATGCCTGTCCTAAAAATGTAGTTCATTAAAAGGGCAACTGAAAGGCATTTAATTCTAAATATTGCTTAGACAGTATATTTATACATAATACATGTGACAATAAGAAAACAAATTACACGGAAAATTCCAAAGGAGCACACTGAAAGTACACAATACATGGGAGTCTGGAGAGAAACTTCATGGGCAAATTGATAGCTTTACATGCTAGTATTAGAAAAGAGAAGTTAAAACCCATGATAGATATTACACTCTGCCTCATAAAATAAGAAAATAAAGAAAAAATTACATTCAAAGCATAAAGAAGAAAATACTAGAAATTATCACAGATGCAGCAACAACCAATCATAACTTCTCATACCTCTGTTACTGTTGGTTTCTCCGTTTGTTAGGTTTGTGTTTCCTGCTCCTATAAACCTAGCACCAAGCCAGAGACTGTTTCTGAAAGCAGAGTAGCAGATCCCAATGAACTGGAAGCTATGACTACAATTTGAACATCTGGGGAATTCATAAAGTAGCTCGAAGTTACTATGGTGATGGGAGTACTCATTGCTGACCACTGTAAGCAGCCTGGGCTTCTGCTAGAAATAATCTACCCACAAACTGGGAGACTCCTTGGAGCCTCCCTTGGCCATCTCTGTCCACCAGTAGTGAGCAGGCCACTAAAGGAAACATTAGGGTAATGATAAAGGCTCAGACCGCTCAGTGATACCTGGATTGTGCCTTTTACCCAGAAGGGAACCCGAACTGGCCCACACGCTGTATGGAAGTAATAAGAAAGAAGTGTGTATTCTGGAAGAATAAAAAGGTAAGTAGCACACAGGACCTCAAGAGCAGCGTCTTGCGCTTTTTGTGACGTGTGTGTGTGTGTGTGTGTGTGTGTGTGTGTGTGTGTGTGTGTGTGTGTGTTAAGTCTTAGTGGACGCCTTGGCTGGCTGCTACCAGAGAGAAACCTTGAGATAGATGGAACTTGAAGTTAAAATGAAGGAGACGGGGACCCTGTTGATGGATTTTACTTGTCACACTTCATCCTCCCCCAGCCCCATCTCCTGTCCAAGCACTGCAGCCGAGATCCCAGAGCATGGTTAGCCTTGCACAGTTCCTTGCTCTGCTCCTACACTCATCCCTCCCTCTGTCCTGGGTTCTTGATGTCATGGCTTTGGGCTTTCTGTAGAAACAACTTTGTCATTCAGGTGCAGAAGTGTAGAAGGCCAATATAAATATCTCTGGGCAATGGGAGAAAGGCCCACAAATCACACCTTCTTTCAAAGCTGAGGGGAAACCCCATTGGCGAAATGCTTGCCGCCCAAGCCTAGCACCTAAGTGCCATCCTTAGTACCCATATAGAAGTCAGGTGCAGAGGTGTGCACTTGTGATCCAAGCATTGGGAGGCATAGACAGGTACAGCCCTTGCTATCCAGCCAACTTAGCCTAATCAGTGAGCCCCAGCTTCCAGTGAGTGACCCTGCCACAAAATCAAGATAGACTCTTTCTGAGGAATAACACCTGAGGTTGACTTCTGACCTCCAACACACACACAGAGATGGAGAGACAGAGACAGAAAGAGAGAAGAGAAAGAAAGTGCAACAGAGAGATGGAGAGACAGAGAGATAGAAAGACAGAGACAGACAGAGAGCCTCCTTCCTGTCTCAGGTAAAAGGACCTATAAGGCATGCTTTAAGCTTCAGAAGGTTCTGGGTGGTGGAACATGCAGCCATCAACTTAATAGAAGCCCTGTTCTGATGAATTGTCTCATTCTCTGGCTCCCTCCTCCTGCTCTTTGCTCTGGGTCTCGTCCTAAATGAATTATTCTCATGTAATTTTTTTGTCCTTTCTTTGAGGAAAATCCAGTTGGGACACCAGTCTTCATACCAGAATGTTGATTCTTCCCTGGCCACACAGAGCCCTTCATGTCTTTTAGAAAGGACTGAACACAACTTGCAGTCCATGTATTTGTATAAGGCCACCCCTCTTGGGAGAATGAAGGCTGGCAGTTTTCCCTAGGGAAGAAGTTCTTCTAACTTGACCCCATTGCTAATGGCCCCTTCTTGCCCACAGTCCCTTCTCTTTAGGAGTTCCATTTCTTTGAAACAAAAAGCCAAACACATAGCTTCTCTTTTCACATTAACTTTCCCTGGAAGGTGCCTGGTGATTAGCGAACTACGCTACCCTAAAATAATCCCTCAACCCTTCTGTTTCTCTCATTTCTTTTCTTTGTTGTTACACAGTCTCGGAGCCATGCGCTCCTCTTTTTAAATGACAGACTATTTTCTTTGGCACAGCTCCAGAGAACAGCAACAGTTAAAGTCGCTGCTATGTGAAAGAGCTGTATTTGTTTAGAATTTACTCTGAGGGCCGTGAGAGCAAGCGACCTGGATTTTAGAAGCCGCCCCAGGAAATTCACAGGATTTTCTTTCCTGTCTTCTTGCCAGGAAGCTGGCTTCTCATTGGCCAATGGTGAGTTGCAGTAAGGTCAAAATTTATGCTAGCTGGGCTCGCCTAAGCTCTCAGCCACCTTGCTCTCTCCTTACCCTTATGTATATACAGTAAAAACAGAGGCATGAAAATGACAGCATTAGCTTAGGCTGCCACACGACAGATGGGACAAATAATCTTCCCAGATCTTTCTTGGAGGAATATATAACCAACAAAGAAAAGGGATTGACTTTGCACACACACACACACACACACACACACACACACACACTCATCATACTTTCACGAGCAATTCAATCTAGGTGAAGAAACAAAATGACCTTCAAAGGAATACTGTACTGACCCACAGAGGACAAGAGAACACTGAAGCAGGAGGCTCAGAAGTGAAATTGAAGACCGACAGAACCTTTGAACAATGGGGAGCTCACATCATTTGATGGGAAGTGGTGGTGTGTTTTCCAACTTAGAAAAGGTTAGAAATCTGGATTCCTTATCTCAGAAGGAACACGGGAGCGATGGTGACCTTGGGTTGGGAGACAGAGGTCAGAGGTACCATTTGATCCACTTTTAGCATCATTATCAAAATGAAAATGTTTGCTTAGCATGGCAAATAATGTTTTTTAAACATCTGTAAACATAGAGCATGCCTGGTGTTGGCTTTGTCCACTTAACTCTCAGTAATTCAGAAAAGCTGCCAGAGTTCAGAAGCACAGGGTTCAATTTGGCACTTGCCATGGAAACCTCTCTGAAATCTGCCTTCAGGATGCTCTGGTCCTCTGGTTGTAGAAGCTCCACTTCTTGTTCCCTTATTTTTTCTCATGAAACAGCTCTCTGTACTTACTTCCTAGACAGTAAATAACTTGGTTCTGCCGCATCGCTAGTCAATCCCTAAGGATCTGCTCCACAAATCACCTTCAAGGCTGTTTATTTTGCTTTATCTTCTCCAGGATACAGGGAATAACAGAAGTTGCTTTTGTTCAGGCTGACTTAACCATTCATTTATTTTCTTTTTTTTTCTTTTTGCTGCCTTCTAACTCACAAGATGGGTTGATAATTAATGTTTTACTCTAAAAACTTTTGCTTTGGTTTTTGAGACAAGGCCTGTAGTTTAGGCTTATGCATCAAGGATAAATTTTAACTCCTCATCATTTGCCTCCATCTCCTAAGTGCTGGGGTAACAGGTGTGCATCACCATGCCCAGTTTTTGTAGTACTGGGCACTGACCTTGGGGCTCTGTGCATGCTAGCCACCAAGAAAATAAAGAGAAGAGGATAGAAGGAGGGAACGCAGGAAACAAGCAAGGAAGTGGGCAGAGGAAGAGTGGGGAAATTTTTCCAGGGTCTGTTTTCTTTAAATAATATTATAGAGAATGAAAATTGGTGAGCAAGGTTTTATTATTATTAACAAAGATCTCTTAAGAAATTATATTGCAGTTTTACACAGCAAAAGCTATCACAATCTTTCTTACTTCACAAGTCCTTCCATATTCAAAAATAAAATCATATTTTTAGAGCATATGGTTGGTTAACTACGTCCAACATTTATGAATCTACTGACAAATGTAGGTTCAGCCGTTGTGCATTATATGGGCAGGATGGCTATGTGAGAGAACTTTCCATTTTAGCTACAAGTCTAGGCATTTTGTACAGATGTAGCTTTGCGACCCTGATCTGTTGCCCAGTTGAGGACTATGACAGAGGGCACCTTCCTCTCAGCTCACCGTCAGAACATCAGCATTTTCTGAGTCATGAGTGATGTGTCCTCTGCCTACAACTTGCTTTCTTGGCTTCCAGGGAGTATTTACTTATCTATCTATCTATCTATCTATCTATCTATCTATCTATCTATCTATCTATCTATCTTCTTCAGCTCCTACTACTCTTCCCTTTAGTTGATTTTTTCCCTTGTTTTTCATTGGTTTTTACATTTTTGGTGTTAGCAAAACAAAATAGAAAACCCAGAAATCTTACCATCTCCACCAAGGATAAATATAAGAACATTCCAGCAGTCACTGTTAAGATCCAGTCTTGGACACATGGATCAGCAGACACGGAGAGACCAATGTACAGTCCTATGAAGGCAGTCAGGGCACTTAGAAAGTTCATTAGGATGGCAGTCCTGATGGAGAGTCCCGAGCTTAAGAGTACAGCGAAGTCTCCTGGAGTTTGGGCAGGGAGGGGGAAGTCACCATCACTTATTTGAAGATGCTTTTGACAAATTAATGTACTACTAGTTGGTTCTGAATTGAGCAAACAGAACTGATTTGGAAAGTAAAGATGAATGATCAGTTAGTAAAACACAACCACCTACACCTCTGGGGCTCGCTGCCCAGTTAATTTGAGGCTCAAAATCTATGTATTTCTTTTCCTAAATATAGCCCTTCCAGAGAGGTCTGTGACACATTCTCCAGTCTCTGATACCCTTTTTTCTGAGCATTTTCAGCTCAGAAAAATGCCAAGTGAAGGTATCCTCTAGCCTGGAGTTTCTTAGTTCATTTCTGTTGTTGCTTTGGTCTGGATCCTTGCTGGGGGAATTTGTGATGCTATACAGACTTTTATGGCTTACTTACTTGGAGTGTATTGTAAGGAAAGAGAAAGACGGCTGAATTAGAGATTTTTAAATCCTTCAAATGCTGATTTGAGAATTGAGCCCTTTCTTTAGAAAACGCTTTTATGCAATGATCAGAGTCAGAGCATACCCTTCTTTCCATACCTCTGTGCCAGAAGATGAACATTTTACCTGCAAATCTAGACGGTCTAGTGTTCAGTCTCATCACCAAACAGAGGCTGAAATTGAATAGAGATTACATGTGGGGCTCTATTCACGAATTCCATTGCATAACCGGTCCCAGAAATAGCTCACGATGGTACCATACTGGCCTGCCGCACACTGCTACATGGCCCCATGATGTGAGGTTGAAGGTCAAGTACCACACCACTAGTGCAGTAGCTTAACACATGGCCATGGCGTTTGAGTCCCAGAACAGTTCAATTTCGCTGGACTCAGAAAGGACCTTAGCTAAAGTGGGTCAGTAATAACTTGGTAATGGGACTTTGGGGAATGGAGATTGATCACAAGAGGGCATGGCTGACCCATGGGACAACCCAAACTTGAAATTGAAAGCAGAAAGAATGAGCCTGTCCTACTTTCTTCGTTCTTGCTCTGATTAAACACTCTGGCTGAAAACCTGTGGGAGGAAAGGATTTATTTTGTATTATATTTTCATGCCACAGTACATCACTGAGGAAGTCAGAGCAGCAACTCAATCAAGACCTTGGAAGGATGCTGCTTGCTGACGCACTCCTTTCATACTTAGCTAGCTTTCTTACACAGCTTAGGACCACCTTGTCAGGGAATGGTGCTGCCCACCATGGGCTAGGCTCTCCTAGCCCATCAATGAAGACAGTCCCTCATAGCCATGCCTACAGGACACCAACCTCCTCTAGCCAGTCCCTCAATGTATGCACCTTTCTGAGGTGGCTCTAGGCTGTGTCAAAATGACAATTAAAGGCTAATTGGGTAGAGGTCTCCCTCTCTATAGACCACCTATGTAAGCAGCACCCCCTGCACTAATTCTAGCCCTGTTTCTGAAATCTCTATTTTATTCAGTCTTGGTTCCTCGGGATTGGTGTACAAGGTTGGATACTAACTTTATACAATAAAAGTCCTCTGTGTATCTGATACCATATAACTGTTGCTTCAATTTTATGCTGAGCTTTAATTATTCTGTATTAATCGGGTTAACTCATGTTTTTATTTTAATTTGAGTGATGTTTTATCTCACAGGCCCATTTTCTGACACAATGATTTCTCTCTTAACATGTTTACTATGATTAACATGCAGGATTTTGTGAACTTTGCCAAAGTTCTTTAGAATGAGACTTCTCTGGATGACTCTCTTCTGTATTGAATTATCTGGAATATGTGAGGTACGATTCTCGACCCTGGGAAAGAAGATAAGGGACCCTCTTAAGCTTTATCTAAAGGTCAATGTATTTGTTTGCCTAGTTGGTTGGTTTGTGTTTTGATTTGATTTGCTTATGAATTAAATAAACTAAAAATTGAAAGTGATTGAAATATAATGTTTCTCTGTTTTAAAGTCTAGAGAAGAAGCCAAGCAAACTATTGGTGGGGGTATACTAGGACACCCTCAGGAAGTGGGAACACTTACCCATTTCATGTGGAATTTCATGACACAAAATAGCAATTGTTGTGGTTACTCCTGACTCCAATGAAGAGGAGAAGGCTGTCCCTATTACTAGGCCATCTGCAAAATTGTGCAGGCTGTCCCCAAGCAGTATCATGATTGCCAATAAGCTGACAGTTTTGCCTAAAGAAGGAATGAGAAGTATTAATAAAGAGCTACAGATGTCACGGGTTCCTTCCCCTCCCAGCACCTTTCCCATTCGCCCTGACATTCTTACATTGCACCTCATCAAACAGCCCTGTCATATTCAGAATTAAAGATAAGCCAGAACAGGAAATGAAATGTGGTACCCAATAAACTCAAAATGATCATTATATTTTTTAACTGCTTTGACCAATCATAAAATAAATTATGTGCTGATACTTGGTTTCTTCATTTAATTGAATTAAGCTAGGATGATTTGGATGAGAATGGACCCCACAGGCTCGTATGTTTGAATGTTTGGTCCCCAGTTGGTGAAATTCCCTGGTAACGGTTGGAAGCCATGACTCCTCTAGAGGAGGTGTCACTGGGGACAGTCTTTGTTTTATTCTGGGTGCTCCCCTCTACCTTCTACTGTGATTTGAGATATGAGCTTTCTGCTGTTCCTGCCATCATGCTTTTCTTCCACCATCATGGACTCTAACTCTCCGAAGTCATAAGTGCAACGAAATGTCTTCTTTTATAAGTTGTCTTGGTCATGGCATTTTATCGCAGGAATAGAAAAGTAACTAATGCCCATGTCAAAGATGAACCCTAAAGCAGTGCTACAACCCCCTAAAATGCTCCCAGTGCCTTTCCTGCCATGGTCTTTGTAAGCATTCTAAGATAACCTAAGAACTGCATGCACGGTGCTGATGACCCTCACATCATTCATATGTTGGAACTTGACTTTCTGATGTGATGCTATGGGGAAGTAGAGCCTTAGGGAAGTTGTTAGGTGTTGAGCTGGGGCTTCTGCTCTATCCTGCTTGCCATGTGAGGGCACAGTGAGGAAACACCATCAGTGAGCCAGAATGGGGGACCTTGCCTCTCCTTGACTTTGGCTTTTCATGTTACAGACATTGGAAAAGAAATTTTTATCATCTATAAATTACCCACATAAGGAAATGTGTTAGAGCATAGCACTGTTCGTGGACCGAGTCAACTCTCCCTGTGGGGTACCACTGGCGTACTGATGAGCATCCAGAGCTGCTGCTCTGACCCTGATGCTCCTGCACCCGTCTGCTCAGTGTAATTTCTGTCATCATGAGATCACTGCGCTGCCTGACCTGACTGTGATTAACGACCCTCCTAAACTGCCTTCTTTGCCCCCCAACCGTGTCTGCAAACGGAATCACAATCAACTTTTCTGGCTCCCAAATTATCTTTGTAGCTATTACTCACTGTATTGTCTTTTTGCAAAATAACTTTAAGTACCAGACCAGCTAAACACTGAACAAAATAAAGAGACATTTTCTTTACATAGGGCTATGTTCTATTGTGCTTAATATCTGCTTAGTAGTTGTTAAAAATTATCATAATGGGCTTGCATTTTAATAGAAAAAAATTCTATTAAAAATTTCATAATTCAACCTAGTTACAGATTTGAGTAACTAACCAAAAAGGTACTTTGAGAATAACACGTGTTCTGACAGTAAGCTCCCTGGGTTATTTTAGTCAATAAGAATAGACATTTACCAATAACCGCAGACTAAAGCTTTATTCCTCTGCTTCAAACATGCTGTGGAAGCGGTGTAGGCAGAAGCTGCTGCCACTATCACTGAGAATGTTTTCTGAATAAGTGGTGGAAACAGGCAGAGGTTAGTTTCTCAGATATTGACCAATTGTGACCCAAGAACGAAAGGTCCTGCTGTATTTTGCAGTAGGACAGTGAGTGAGATGACACGCTGTATACTTAAACAAGTGATGAACAAAGTTCCTGTTTTCAAGCAGGAGATAACTGCATTAACTGTGCTACAAAGATGGCCTATGTAAATTCTAAAGCCCAGACATGTTTGTAAATATCAAGAATTGAGTTAAGGTGTCAGGTTATATAATTCAGTGGTAGAGTTCTTGTCTGGCTGTATGAGGGACTAGGTTTAATCTCCCATATGAAAAAGAAGAGTATAGAACAAATTTTCACCTTTTTCAGGGTTTACTAACTTTTTTAATCCTTTGTTAAAACTGGAGAAAGTTCAGGAAGTGATCATAAACACACAGGATAAATACCAAATTTTTTGATTCAGGAGGTTCACTCCAACACTGCCTGAAAGTTCTCAGCCTCTAATGACACTGTGTCACTTCGATGCTCCTGCCAGTTTTCAACAACAAATTCCTTTTTATAATATAATTTAAAGTGGTATATTAAGGCACAGCTGCCTACAAATAAAGCCTTATGTTTTCCTTATGCCTACATGCAGGTTTGATCCTAATAGAATGCATACAAATGCAAGATTTTCTGTGCTCTAACCCTTTCTAGAAAACTGTATGGCCTATTTTCATTGTCTATTACTTTATTATCTCTGGTTACAGGTTTATAAATGTCACAGTATGGAAATGTAAGAAGACACAAGGCAAATAAACATTTGCATGCAAACCACAAGCTACACACCATGCGCCTATGCATATTTAGCAAGATCATTCATTCATTTAATGGAAGATAGCATTTGCTGATGGTTTAATATACTTGACAACAAAATGTAATATTTCACCTTTTTTCATGTTCCTGGCACAGAATCACACATGTCTGAACTATCTGAGATTTTCCACCATGGAGCATGGGCTAGAACTAATCTGATTAGTGGATTTGTTTATTTAAATCAGACTGTGGAGAGGATTTTCACATCCTGTCTTTGGAAAGAAAAGTTGAGCCCTACCAATGAGGCAATATGAAAGAACAGATCACAAAGTCAAAGCTAACTCAGTATTTTCCCGGCAAACAGCAGCTGAGTGTTTTAATTTGGATTTGTTCGCTGTTCATTTGTATGTTATGCATGATACCTGCAGTGGGAGGATTATTTGCATGAAAAGGCTGTTGCTCCCTCGTGTGGTTTCTACATTCTGCTCCTAATTTGACTTGGCATATCCCCCCCCCCTTTTATTTCAAAAGTAAAACCAACAAAGTCTGACATAGACCTGCTAGGTGTCAAATATTCCAGATTCATACTGGAACTAAAATTTATACAAAGATTAAATAGTATCCTTGACCTCTTGTAGAGATGGCTCTGCAGTTACAAACACTAGCTACTCTTCCAGAGGACCCAACTTTGTTTCCCAGGTCCTATACAGTGGCTCATAACCATCTTTAACTCCAGGTCTAGGGGATCTGATACCCTCCTCTGACCACTAAGAGCACCTCACTCATGAGGAGCACAGACATACATGCAGAAAATACATTCACATATATAAAAAAAGTTAAAAATATATTTACAAAAGAATTAAACAACATCCTGGAAGCAGAATTGTAAAGAATATGAAATTATATATTTTTAAATCAAATTAGTAAATTACAAGACAGTATAGCTAGAACAAAGCAAGTACTGTTATAGTAATATTGATAGTAGCAATACGTATTTATTCTTATTAGTATTTACATTCCAAGCTACATGGCAAACTACAGACAGTGAACACATGCCTGTTCTATTCTTCAGTACATACACACAGCCTCAATCATAGCACAGCTTCAGACTATTTTGTTCATGCTGGTGATCACATTCAGGATTATATACATGCTAAGAAAATGTTTTACCACTGAGCTGCAGCTTCAGCTCCCCAAAGTACATCTTGAATAAAAACTTGAGAGAATCCATCTATGTATGCATGAATGACCACAAGGAAATTTTGATACAGTAGCATTTTCTTTGCTCGTGGATGTTAGAGGCTCACTAGCCTTGTAACCTCTCCAACAACTGGTTTCTTCATTTGTATAACTTAGGGATACTTACTCTTAACTTTATTGTGCTAGGGGAGAATCAAGTGAAGTAATCCATACTAAATGTTTACCACAGAACCTGGCACATAAGAAGGGTTTCATGATAACTTTTATACTTGCTCACCTAATTTACTATGGTAGAACTGGACTAGCTAGTCATGACTGGCTAGCATTCAAACATTTATGACACTTTTGTTACAGAAAAGTAACAAAAATTAGAAAAGGGCAGGTATAAAAGCAACTGATGAAAATCACACCAAACACAAACTTCAATTATCCATAAACTAAGGAAAGAAAAATGAACTTATAAAATACATAACTGAAATTCAGAAATAACAGAGACAAATCAAGCATGATGGCTCATGACTGTATGCCCAGAACTTGGGAGGCCGAGGCAGGAGGGTTGTCATGAGTGACAGGTCAACCGGCCTACATAAAGAGTTCCAGGACAGTTTGACTAGTGGTGAGACCCCATCTCACATAAAATCTTTCTTCCAATAACAGAAATTAGTTAACTGGAGAAATCATAGAAATAGACATTGATAGTTAATTATCAGGCAAATAAATAAGATGTGCACAAAGCCACTGACTGGGATGCTGCCATTTCATTGACAGTGCAGCAAATGAGACGAATCACGAGAGAAAATAAAAATGTAACTCTGCCTCCAAAAGTAATAGTGAATGAAAGGTCTGGAAGACCATCGAAGCCTGATTTCCGAAGAACCATAGAAAATACAAATGTATATATACTAATTGAAGATTTCAGAAAGTGACATTAAATAGTTGAAGAAATCAATTGTAAAGAATGGAATAAAGTTAATATTGGCATGTGGTATTCTTAAAAGGCAGACAAGAATGGCTATTTGCCAAGATCTTATTGCAAACCTTTTCATCGTGAAATAGAGATGCACTATTCAATCATGCTCTTTTTGACACATTTGTTTAAAAACAGATATAGCTTTCTGTGTCACCTTTTATATTTAAATTTTAACTGTAAAATTGAGACTCACATTTTCTGTTGGAGGTTGGCACATCACCAATGGGTAGCTCAGCTGTCTGTGAATCTTCTGGGCCTTTCTATGTCAGATTAAAATATAATTAATGAAAGGTGAGTAACTGTCACATTTGGTTGGAACCTGAAACATCTAAAGAGTTACATTGACATTTGGAAGCTATTTTGCTACTCCAGCTTACATATACAACATACAAAGTAGAACAAAGTCTATGAGGAGAACATATTCTTTGTAGTAGGAGAAAACCGTAGCCTTCACAGAGCTAGCCTTCTGAGCTAGCCTGTAATTCATTCAAACCCTTAAGTTACATAAGCCTTTACTAAAGACAAAGGTTTAGAAAATGGTCCTTGACCTAATTTGGCACATCTCCTGAAGGCTGTCCTTGAATTCATCTCTCAGTCCATAAGTGAATGGTGTGCTTTGGCTAGAAGAGAAAAACCCAAACAAACCCAATGCCTTATGTTATTCTCTCTCTCTCTCTCTCTCTCTCTCTCTCTCTCTCTCTCTCTCTCTCTCTCTCTCTCTCTCTCTC
>NC_022018.1:2449615-2452195 GCF_000317375.1 Microtus ochrogaster | reverse complement strand
GGAAAGGAAAGGAAAGGAAAGGAAAGGAAAGGAAAGGAAAGGAAAGGAAAGGAAAGGAAAGGAAAGGAAAGGAAAGGAAAAATAGATTTGAGGTGCTTGACAAACTTTTCCAAACAGTGTTTCTCGTGGTCAAGAGCAGGCAAATTGGGAGTAAGTCCTTCTCATTCCCCCCACTGAGAGTCCTCTGTGCATGGAAGAGTAAAGTAAAAGCAGCTGAGACTGTAGACCATTTTAGACCTGAGACCTACCAGCTGGATGGTCGAGATAGACTTGCCTCCACTTGACTGGTCATTTAATTCAGGGTTGAGTGCAAGATGGTGGGCATGTCCCACATGTCCATTAACCAATGGCAGGCCCTGCAGGATGGGTACAGTGCAAAAGTAGTCAGAAAGCAAAAACATACATACATAGACTTTTCCAGCTCCATGCTCTATTCATTATTTTGTTTATCAAAGTTTTGGAAAGAATTTTTTTCCCAGTGCTGGGACTGAATCCTGATTCTTGCACATGTAGGGTAAACACATTAACCCCAAACCGATGGCCATTTTTAAATTTTTGTATCTTTAAATTAATTAGAGAGTGAATTAATTTAGTTAGTTATAGAAATCTGAAGCTGGCTTTGAACTCTACAGCTGAGGAAGACCTTGAACTGATCCTCCATCCTCCAGTCTCCAAGTGCTGGAGCTGCAGGCCTGTACCATCATGCCCACTTTATCTACACTGATGCTTAGACTCTCAGAGCTTTGCAACGCTTTAAGCTGTACTACATCCCTAGTGCCCTTTTTAATTTATTTGTTTGTATTTTGAGAAAGAGTATTGTTCTGCAGCCCAGGCTGGCTTTGAAACTGTGATCCTTTTGGTGAGCCTCTCCAGTACCTGGGACGAAAGGCAGGCACTACAACGTACTACAACGTACTGCTTACTTTTAAGTTATTTGAGTATTTATAAAATCAATATGGATATAATATATACCTTGGTATTTGGTGACACGAGAAGGAGAAAACACTTTTCTATCAAGAAAAACCCATGGATGCCTCCAAGCAATCCCAACAGTTTCCAAATAGGACCTTGGCTTTCATGGAAATGTCCAATATCTAGGGCTTCCTTCTTATGTAAACCAAGAACCTTAAAAAAAAAGAAAAAGAAAATTGAGAGAAGATTCAGGCCAGGAGAGCAGGTAGGCTACCATCAGAGCTTCACCTCTCTCTCTCCTCCTCCAAATCTAACCCCCAGCCTTATCCACAGCTTCATCGCAGGGCATTTATGGCCTCACTTTCTCCCCTGTCCCAATCTCCAATGGGCCACGCAGATCTCCCACTCCAAATTTCCCTCTCCTATTCATTATTTTATCATAGCCCCCAACTCCAGCACACAGTACCAGGGAACCCACAGCTGCTCCATCCAGGGAAGCAGGTAGACTAACTACACATCTCCATTCTCCCCCCATTCCTCCAAATTCAACCCTCCTTCTTCACCTCCACCTTTGTAATAGAGCTCATGCCATATCCTTACTTTTCCCCCTGCCCCCATCTTCACCTGAACACACAGATCTTTTCCTCCAACCTTTATTCATTCCAGTTATCACTTTATCCCAGTCCTCCCTCCAGCCAGGAATGCAGGTAACCTAACTGCAGCTCTTCATGGTTTCATCCTCTCCTCCAAACCCAATGCCCTAGACTCTTAATTTCATTGCCACCTCTGTAGCCAACCATATGCTGTCCCTCCTCTCTCTGATAAATCATCTTTTCCTCTAACCTTCCTCACCACAAGTTCTGTCATTCCAGCCCCAACTCCAGCAGGCTTTCTCTAGGAATCCACCAGCCAAACCTACCAAAGAATCAGGTAGGCAAGATTCAGATCTTTATGTCCCATCTTCTCCTTCATATCCAGTCCCCCACCTCATTTTCAGATCCTTAGCTGTTTTTAGCATCTCCTCAATTACTCTCTATCCCCATTGCCAGGGGACTAAGCAAATCCTGGTGAAATATCCTGCCTTTCTCCTGTGGATCCCCCTTGTTCCCTGTCCAAGTGTTGCCTCCTAATACACATTTTACCAAGATTCCACAGAAGCCACACATGTCTTATCCCAGAAGGATTTCTTACCGGGCAACATACAGCACTACAATTTAAAAACAAGAGAGGGCAACAGAAACCAAGGAACAAAATACTCAACAAACAAAAACCAGCTATCAGCACCTAGAATTACAGTCTTCAAAATCCAGATGTCTAGATACCAAGAAAAACTCTCAAACACTCAGACAGCCACTGCAAGGATTGGGCCAAGATGTAAAGACACTGCTGGCCTCATTTGAAGGAAGAGATGGGTAGGCACCAATTCAAGAATTCCTCCAACAACCTAAAAAGCAACATGATAACACCAGAACCCAGTGGTCACACAACAGGAAGACTTGATCATCCTAACCCAGAAGAAGTAAAAGAAAACAACTTTAAACGTAACTTTATGAAAATTATGGAGACCTTTAAAGAAGAAATGAAAAACTCCCTTAAAGAAATGGAGAAAAAGACAAACAAAAAATTGAAGAAATTAATAAATCCCTCAAAGAAACTGAGAAAACTAAG
>NC_022018.1:2447351-2448941 GCF_000317375.1 Microtus ochrogaster | reverse complement strand
AAAAAAAAATGCCCTTGCCATATGATAACCCAAACACAAAACATACAGAATAAAGAAAGAATATTAGGAGCTGCAAAGAAAAAAGATCAAATGGCATATAAAAGTAAACCTATCAGAATTACACTTACACTTCTGAATGGAAACCATGAAAGCCAGAAGGTCCTAGATAGATGTGCTACAGACACTAAGAGACCACTGATGTAAGCCCACACTACTATACAAACTACTATATCCAGAAAATTTTTCAATGGAGATGGAGAAAACAAGACATTTCATGACAAAAACAGATTTAAACAATACGTATCCACAAACTCAGGCCTACAGAAAGTTCTAGAAGAAAAACCCCAACCCAAGGAAGCTAACTGCACCCAGAAAAACACAGGCAACAGATAATGACCCCCCACCAGCATAACCCAAAGAAGGGAAACACACAAACACTACTACTGAAAAATAATCGGAATTAACAACCACTGATCATTAATATTGCTTAATATCAATAGACTCAATTCACCTATAAAAAGACACAGGCTAAGAAAAGGATATGAAAAAGGATCCAGCCTTCTGCTGTATACAAGAAACACATCTATCTAAATATCAATGATTGATACTACATCAGAGTAAAAGGTAGGGAAAAGGTTTCACAATCAAATGGACCTAAAAAACAAGTGGGTATACCTATCATAATATTTAACACAATTGGTTTCAAACTAAAATCAGTCTGAAGAGATAGAGGACACTTTACATTCATAACAGAAACTATGCATCAAGATGTAGTCTCAGTCCTGAACATTTATGCCCCTAATAAAAGAGCACCCACATATATAAAAGAAACATTATTAAAACTTAAGTCACACATCAAACCCCACACACTAATAGCAAGAGACTTCAACACTCTACTCTTGCCAATGGACAGGTCAACCAAACAGAAACTTAACATAGAAATAAGAAAACTAACAGATGTCATTAACCAAATGGACTTAATAGACATCTATAGAACATTCCACCCAAACACAAAAAAAATATACCTTCTTCTCAGCACATCATGGAACCTTCTCAAAAATTGGTCACATACTTGGTAGCAAAACAAATCTCCACAGGTACAAAAAAATTGGAGTAACCCCCTGTGTCTTATCAGATAACCATGGATTAAAGTTAGAATTTAACAGCATTACTACTCTCAGAAATTCTACAAACTCATGGAAATTGAACAGTGAACTTCTGAACCACCCATGGATCAAGAAAGAAATAAAGAAAGAAATTAAAGACTTCCTTGAATTCAATGAAAATGAAGGGACCCAAACTATGGGACACTATGAAAGCAAAGAGGAAAATTCATAGCACTAAGTACCCACATAAAGAAAACAGAGAAATCTCACATTAGTGACTTAACAGTAAACCTGAAAGCTCTAAAACAAAAAGAAGCAGACTCACCAAGGAGGAGTAGAAGATGGGAAATAATCAAATTGAGGGCTGAAATCAACAAAATAGAATCAAAGAAAACAATACAAAGAATCAATGAAACAAAGATGTTCTTTGAGAAAATCAGCAAGATAGACAAACACTTATCCAAACTAATCAAAAGGCAGAGAG
>NC_022018.1:2445092-2446386 GCF_000317375.1 Microtus ochrogaster | reverse complement strand
CACCACATACTCAAGAAAGGAAAAATCCACCAGGAGGACATTGAAATTCTTAACATCTATGCACCAAACACAGGGGCACCAAAGTTAAATCAAGATCAGATAAGCAATTTAAACAGACCTATAACCCCTATTGATAATAGAAGCAGTAATTAAAAGTCTCCTATTCAGTCCCCAAAGCCAAACTCAGATGGTTTCAGTGCAGAATTTTACCAGACTTTCAAAGACTTAATGCCAATACTCTTCAAATTATACCACAAAATAGAAACAGAAGGAACATTGCCAATGTTTTGGCATAAAACCTCATTTTATGAGAACACAGTTACCCCAATAACCAGACCACTTAAAGACCCAAGAAAGAAAGAACTACAGACCAGTTTCGCTTATGAACATAAATGCAAATATTCTCAATATAACACTTGCAAATTGAATCCAAGAACAGATCAAAAGGATCATTCACCAAGTAGACTTCATTCCAGAGGTGCACAGATGGTTCAACATATGTCATAAAAATATAATCCACCACATTAAAAAAACTGGAAAAAAACCAATATGATATTCTCATTTGGTAGAGAAAAAGCCTTTGATAAAACCTAATGCCCCTTCATGATAAAACATTAGGGATACAATGGATATACCTTAAATTATAAAGGCAGTTTAAAGCATGCCCATAATCAATATCCACTTAAATAGACAGAAATTAAAAACAATTACACTAAAACTAGGCACACGAGAAGGTTGCCTACTCTCTCCCCATACCTATTTAATATAGTAATTAAAGTGTACTACAATTAATAAAAATCCAGAGACTGATATTGGAGTTCAACCTAAATGTCAGGAAAGTGAAACAGCCAGCTACTGGCTCTTTACCTCTGCCTCAGTCTGAAATAGTGATCCTGCCTCCAGGAATCCTCAGAATGAGTTTGTTAGCTAGAACAATAAGACAACTGAAGAAGATCAAGGGGATATAACTTGGAAATGAAGAAGTCAAAGTATCTTTATTTGTAGACGACGTGATACTATACCTAAGTGACCCTAGAAATTCCACTGGAAAACTCTTACAGCTGATGAACACTTTCAGCAAAGTAACTGGATACAAATTAACTCACAAAAATCAGTAGCTCTCATAAATACAAATGATAAATAGACTGAGAAAGAAATCAGGGAATCAACACTTTTTACAATAGCCTCAAATAATATAAAATATTTTAGGGTAACTCTAACCAGGCAAATGAAAGACAGGTATAATAAAAAACCTTAAGAAATTGAAGAAGCTATCAGAAGATGGAAATATCTC
>NC_022018.1:2442246-2443957 GCF_000317375.1 Microtus ochrogaster | reverse complement strand
TAAAATCAAAGACAGCCCATGCTGGCAAAGATGTGGAGTAAAGGGAACTCTTATCCATTGCTGGTGGGACTGCAAAGTTGTACAGCACTATGAAAATCAATGTGTTGGTACCTCAGGAAGATGAGAATTGATGTACCTCAACCCAGATTTGGGATTTTGGTGTAAGGCTCTACCATCATCTGCAGACAGCTCTTGATCTAGTACTGGGACACAGTGAAAATTTATCCTTTCACAGTGCAGCCTGATACACATCAGAAGCTAGGTGTTATCTGGCCCACAAAGCCGTAAAGTAGGATATGCACAGCAACCATCTATTAATAAATGTGAGTGGTGTATACATGACTGGTCCTGAGCAGGTGCTAAAGGCACAAGTAAGTTACATGAAGTCACCCAAATGCCTATGGATTCTACTCCCACTACAATGTTATCTGCTGCCAAGTAAACACTGAGAGTGTCGTGGAGTGTTCCCTATGATCTACTGACAGAGAAAAAGACTGATTTACTGATGGTTCTACACATTAGGCAAGAATCACCCAGATGTGGAAAGTTACAGCCTTACAACCCTTTTCTGGGGACAAGGCTGAAAGACACTGGTCGAGTGAAATCTTCACATTGGGCAGAACTTCCAGCAGTAAACATGGTCACAGTTTGTATGGAAGGAGAAATGACCAGACACACAATTGGTCATTGATTCATGGGCTCAAGTCAATGGTTGGCTGGATGGTCAGAAACTTGGAAAGAGCATGATTGGAAAATTGATGAGAAAGACATTTGGGGAAGAAGTGCATGGGTAGATCTCTCCAAATGAGTGAAGAACATGAAGATACGATGCTTATGTCCAGTGCTCATCCAAAGGTGACTTCGGCTAAGGAGGAGTTTAATAATCAAATAGATAAGATGTTCTGAGGGCAGTCAGTCTCTTTCCTCAGTCATTCCTATCATTACTCAATGGGTTCATGAACAAAGAGGCCATGGTGGTAGAGATGGAGGTTATGCATGGGCCCAACAGCATGGTATTCCACTCACCAAGGCTGACCTGCCTACAGTTGCTGTTCAATGCCAGATCTGCTAATAGCAGAGACCAACACTGAGCCCCAGATATGGCACCATTCCCCAGGGTGGTCAGCCAGAGACTTGGTAGCAGGCTGACTGTATTGGATCACTTCCTCCATGGAAAGGATAACATTTTGTCCTTACTAGAATATATTCTTATTCTGGTTGTGGAGTTCCCTTCCTTCATGTGATGCTTTTGCTAAGAACCACCATCTGTGAGTTTAGAGAAAGCCTTATCCACCATGATGGTATTCCACAAAGTATTGCTCCTCATCAAGGAACTCACTTGACACACAGAGAAGGGCAATGATGAGCCCAGGATCACCGAATCCACTGGTCTTATCACGTTCCTCACCATCCTGAAGGAGCTGGCTTGACAGAAAGAGGGAATGGACTCTTGAAATCACAGTTACAGTGCCAATTAGGTGGCAGCAGCTTAGGAGTCTGGGACAGGGTTCTTCAGAAGCAGTCTGTGCATTGGATCAGCATCCAATACATGGTATGAGTTCTAGCATAGGTTCCTGGGATCCAAGGATCCAAGAATGAAGGCCTGGAAAAGGGAATAATTTTACTCACTATCACCCCTAGAGGCCCACTATGAAAATATTTATTTCCAGTTTCCTGGATGCTAAATCCTGTTGCCCTAGATTTGGGTTCC
>NC_022018.1:2441740-2442146 GCF_000317375.1 Microtus ochrogaster | reverse complement strand
GAGAGGAGAACACTTCTTCCAGGGGCCACAACAAACATTCCATTGAACTGCTCAGACTTTCTCCTGGATTTGGGCTTCTGAAGCCCTTCTGTCAACAGCTAACAATGGAATACCAGTTTTAGGAAGGGTGATTGATCCAGATTAACATGGAGAAATTGGATGTCCTTTCACAATAAGGTAAGGAATTATTTCTCATGTGCAGGAGACGTTTTAGGGCATCTCTTAGTGCTACCATGTTCAATGAATAAAATCAATGGAAAACTGATGGAGGAAGGTCTTTGGTTGATTTAATAAAGAAGCTGCTTGACCTGATAGGTTAGAACATAAGTGGGAGGAGCAGAATGCTGGGCGGAAGAGGAAGTGAAGTCAGAGACTCGACAGCTCTCCTCTCAGGGGCAGACGCCTC
>NC_022018.1:2439020-2440161 GCF_000317375.1 Microtus ochrogaster | reverse complement strand
AGAGATATAGCCCCAACTGGCCATCTTCTGTCACCAAATGAAGCTTCCAGTGCTGGAATTGGGTTACATCTAATTGAGTTGTTGGCTAAAGAGGTCCCATGGGAATCCTCAAGCAACCTAGGATGTTACCTAGACTGTAGGTTGCTCTCCACAAAGAAATATCAAGTCCCCATTGCTGAAGACAATACCTATATAACTCATTGAACATGGAGAAATCAAGATGGTGCCTCTGTAGAGTCTTCATCTCTATGTTCTACCATCTTTGGTACAAGAAAGCACTCTCCATGCCACAAGAGAGAAATGTAAACATCAAACCAACCCCAAATGCTTTGTTCTACAATGATGTTCTGTCTGGAAGATATGCTAGAACAGCGGTGGCACAAATCTTGTGAGATGAACCAACTGCCATCTGATTTGATAGAAGGCTCACTCACTCCATAAGCTGGAACCCATACCCAACAGTGCTTGTGTGAGAAAGAATCTGACAATAGGTAGCCCAGGATTGACCTTGGGTAAAACCAAATACTATTGTTCTGAAAGAAAAAAAGAAAAGAAAAGAAAAAGAGTAGCAATAAACTGACTCCTACTGACGTTGTGCTATATCATAGATCAGTAACCCTACTCAGCCATCATCAGAGAAGCTCCCACCTGCAGCAGATGGGAGCAAATGCAGAGACCCATGGCCAGACATTATGCAGTGGGGGACCTCAGAACACTGAGCTCTAAATTGGATGTCTCCATCAAGTCTCGCCTCTCAAGGTCAAGAAACCTTCTGGAAGAGGAGGCAGAAGGAGTATAAGAGCTAGGAGGAGGTATAGAGGACACCTAGAAAACAAAGCCCTCTAAATCATCGTGATCAATGTCATATGAACTCACAGAGACTGCAGCAGATGCACAGGGTTTGCTCAAGTCTGTACCATTTGGGTTCCTAGAGCTGAATGGAGAGGTGGTCACATGGCCCAACCCAGAAGCTTCTCCAATTGATAACCACTTGCAAATAAAAATTTAGTTTCCTCCAAGGATGTCTCACTGGAGAAGCAAACTACTCTTAAGAGAAGACTACATGCCTAGCAATAGATTGCCAATTGAAAATGAACTCAATGGCATTTTGAGGTTCCTTGTCCTATAATGTCATGTCTTA
>NC_022018.1:2436204-2438313 GCF_000317375.1 Microtus ochrogaster | reverse complement strand
CACTGTGGTTGGCTTAATTAAAAAAAAAAAACTACCAGTAGCTAGGCAGTATTTTCAGGGCAGAGAGAATGCTGGGGAGAAGAAGGTGGAGACTTGAGGGAGACACCATAAGCCACAGAGCGAGCAAGATGATGGACAGTATGCAGATGAAGTAAACGAGCCTCAGGGCAGCATGTAGATTAATAGAAATAGGTTAATTTAAGTTATAAGACCCAGCTAAAAACAAGCCTAAGGCATCGACCAAGCAGTTATAATTAATAAAACGTCTCTGTAGTTATTTGGGAGCCTGCTGGAGGGACAGAGAATTGCCTGAACACAGAGAAATTGCACCTACAGTGTGACCAGGAATGCTATCAGCTTCTGAAAGACATTTTAGCTTCCTTATGGTTAACTCACTCATCCCATTCACTCAGTCCGTGAATGACTTTATGACTGCTTGTAACTATCGCCTAGTATATTCCTTTCCCAAAAGATATCAGTTTGTGAAATAGCTCAGTGGTTTGTAGAAGCAGGATATTTCTGAGTCAAATAAAGAAAATAGAAATTATAAATGCATATAGATCATTTATGTTTATGTAATATAGTCTTGGTATATATATCCACCAAATATAGAATGAAAATATTAGGGAAAAAATAACTAAACTTCTCCTCATTAAATTATTCTCTGAGTACTATAGTATTGCAGTTATTTTACATATTGTGAGTGATATAAATGATTTAAAGTAACAAGCTATACATAGGATGTATGCAAGTTCTATACAATTTTTTACAAAGGGACTTGAATGTGTGTGGGCTTTTGTGTCCACAGGAGTCCTAGAACCAATCCCCAGTGGATACCATGTATACATGTGTAAGCACATATGTGTAGTTACAACTAAAAACCTGAATATGCTGATCTCCTTGTACTGACATGTTTGGTAATAACACTGATGTATGTATCATTCTCATATGATCAACATTTCATAAGGTGAGGAGCATTATAATACCATACAAGTAAATAAAAGAACAATAAATCTCAGGTGAAAATATAGATCTTCACAGTGAACAAATTTATCAGTTTTAAAGTCAATCAAGCAGTGGTATTTTCTAACTTGAGTAAAAATGGTTGAAAAGGCAGATCGCATCCAGGGACCACAGATTTCTCTAACTCTATCACATTTTACACTAGATTCACTTTTCGGTAACTCTGCCCTCATATCTTTCCTCAAGGCAAAACTGTGGCCTTCAACTGTCATAGATACAAGCTAACTTTTGCACAGATATGCAGGATTTCCTATGCACCCCAAGTCCAGGCTTGCTCCCCAGCTGTGCACTACTCCTTGGAGGAAACCCAGGCAACCTCCTGCTGTTTCCCAGGACCCCAGGCAACAAACATCTCTATATCTGCTGCAGTGACCTAGAAAACGGCTGTGGCCATTGCCTAGAGCCAACACATGAGTCTTGAAATAGTTCCAGAAAATTAGATTATAAGGGAAATTAAAACCAATAGGGGCTTGTTTAATTTCTCCAAAGCTCACTTTACAATTTTTTGAATATCAAATAATTGTTGAATCTCTAAGCAACAGCAGTGATCCCGAGGAAATTGCCAGCAGCTTGTGGAATTTTTTTTTTTTTTTACCATTTCCTACTTCTCAGGAGGCATGATCATTAGTCCGCCATCACCATTTCTATTAAGAACAAACAGCCGACCTCCTTCGCAGTGCCTCCTGCCTCACCTGGATCCCATCTCAAGTCATTGTCCTTTCATTTCTCATAAAGAAAGAAGCCTCAGAAGACTTTAACAGACAGCCATGTGCCTGCTGCTTCTGAGTTCTTAAGGAAAGAATTCCAGGGGCTATCAGTAAATGATTCATCTCACAAAAGCAAGGGCCTGACCTCAGATCTCTAGCACTCACATGAAACGCTGAGTGTCACAGCATGTATCTGCGATCCCAGGCCTGGGGCAGCTGAGGCAGGGGGATACCTGAAACTCAGCAGCCAGGCAGTGTGACCAAATGATGAGCTCCAGGTTCTGTGAGAGACCCTGCCTCAAACAGTGAGGTGAGGACTGGCTGAGGAAGATACTGGTAGTAATATCTAGCAACCACAGTCATGCCCAAACACATGCAT
>NC_022018.1:2431865-2435936 GCF_000317375.1 Microtus ochrogaster | reverse complement strand
TTCTGGGGGCTCAATCACAAAGACAATGATGCTAATAATGACACTATGGCAGAGACTCATGCAGGGCCAAGGAACAAGGGACCCAGATCCCCACCATCCAAGAACCCATTTCCACCATAGCTCTAACGAGGCAAAGGTACGAACTGACATTGCTGAAACCTCAAGAGAGGAGATGCTACGGAGGAAGCCTTCAGATACAACCTGACGGTATATCTGCTACTTTTGGAGCAGCTGTGAGAGTCAGTCAGGACCAAGCTGAAAGAAAAGCTACTGCCCCTCTTCCTTCATTTCTGATTTTCCCCTGGTGCTTCCCCTTGGCAGAAACTAAGCAAAAATCCAACCGGCAAGAAATCTGCGAAGAAGCAAACTTTGTGTCAGAACCCAAGAGCAGAGAAAAACGGATCTGATGCATGAGGGTGGAAGAAAGGATCTGAGAAAGCCAGCATTGCTCTTGTAGACTGTGCGCACGTTTGTGTGTCCTGCCTGTGAGAGTTGCTTCCTGAGTCTTTCTTAATCCAAACCAATAATCTGACCACCTTCATTTCGAAAACAAAGATAATGGACTGGACTCGACATCTGCTTGTCTCTCTCTTCTCTTCCCTGGGTGCAAAGTCACTCGGGGCAAGAGGTGTTCTTTGCAAGAAAAACACCAGCCATTGTATTTATTCACTGAGGTTCACACCAAAACTTTGCGTCAATATCTCAAGTTGTGGAATGCAAAGAAAAACCAGACAGCACCATCTGCGGCAGAAAGGAGAAGATTACCTGAGGGATGAGGTGGAGCAGGGCATCTCCAGAGAGGGTGCCCACAGCCAAGCCCACGAACAGTTGTAAAACAAGGCCGTAGTTCTCGCAGCTATGAAAAAGGACCAGCGCCGTCCCAAGCATCGAGCCCAACGTGAGGATCGTCACAGCCACCGTGCTGTAGCCATATTCTAGTCAAAGGAGGTGACAAAGGCTGTCAGTGTGCATTGTTGTCCACTCGTGCCTCAACTAGCAGAAATTCCAAGTCCGCTCTCCTGCGATAACAGCTTGCTGGGACATACAATGATTTTATACGTTTTGTGTGGAGTAAAGGATTACTTTCCTTTTTCAGCCCAGCCCCCAAAGGTGACAGTATGAAGTAAGTGAGATGCCTTTGGGAGGTCATTAGGTCATGAGGAATCTGTCCTAGAGAATGAGGAAAGTGCTTTATAACGAACTTCCAGCAGGGGGAGACAGTGAGGTGGTCCCATTGTATGAACCAGAAATTAGACCCCATCACCACCATGGCTAAACAGAATCTACCAACACATTGATCTTGCGCCTCTCAGAACTGGGAGAGATACATTTCTGTTGTTTAAGAGTCAACAGATTATTTCGTTACAACAAAGAGTAAGTTTTCACTGTGGATTTGAAGCTACCACATGTTTCTTTGTTTTATTTTAACATAACTCTTTATTGATTCTTTGGGAACTTCATAACATGTACCCCAACTCCACTCACCTCCCAGTCCCTCTGTATCTGCCCATAGCACGATCTCCCCAAAATTAATTAAAAACAAAACAAAACAAACAAAAAACCCACCTCACTCCCTCTTTCTTTCCAACATCTCTTCATTCATCCAAATGGCTTCAGGAGCTGTGAGGTGTCACACAGTGTACCCTTGTGCCCAATTAACCCCACCTGCTGATTGCAATGAGTTACTGGTCTGGTTCAAGACCTCTGGCATACCATCATCACCAGACCCTCACCAAAACTCCTCTTGGACATCCTGCTGTTGCCTCAAGCCATGGAGATCCTAGAGATGGCTCAGCAGTTGGGAGCACTAGCAGCTGCTTTTCAAGAGGTGCTGCCGTGCAATCGCCAACAACTACATGCTGGTCATAACCATCTGTTGTGATCTGATAGAGGATCTGATTCCCTCTTCTGGGATGCAGGTGTTCATGCAGAGTTACCCAATATTTTATTTCAAATCTCCAAAGCAAGCAAATTCCCAGTTTTCCCACCACCCACAGAGAAAAGCATGTCTCCTGCTGCCCAGTGCAACATCCCAGAGAGACACAGTACTGGCTCCTATCTCATTTTACACACTCCAGAGACAAGGAAGTTGTGACAAGGGAGCATGAAGTGTTGCTCCATTGTGGACCAGCGTTTATGAACAAACTGAGCACACCCTTCTGCAGAACTTTCTCCTAAAGCTTCCAAAACTATTCCATATGGAAAAAAAATGATACTCTCAGTAACTAAAATGAATAATTTTATGGCTTAAATCTGACCCATCAATATGAACAATTGATAATATACATTTTAATAGTCTATGTTTTAGACTCTTACAAGAATTCTTATAACCTCTAAAATTTGTTTCATGTATCTAGGCCTCCAAACATTGTTTTGATAATCAGCAAAGTAAATGTGGTGGTTTGAATTGGTTATCCACCTGCAGAACCTTGAATCATCGAGAAGACAACAACACTCTGAGTGATTTTCTAGCTTAAGTGAATCATGGTGGAAAGACCCATCTTAAGTGTAGACAGCACCATCGTATGGAAAGAAATCCCAGACTGATTAAAAAGGAGACTGTGAGCTGAGCTCCCTGATTTCTGACTTCGTCTGTAATGTGATCAGAGCCTCAGACTCCTCCTTGACAGCCTGCTCCCTGGATCTGTGAGTCAAAGCAAGCTTTCTTCTTTAAAATGCTACCCTTGGGAATTTTCTCACAGCAACTATAAAAGTAGTTGATACAGTAAGATTCTAAGATTCTTTTTAAAAAAAATTAATATATGTGTTTGAAAAAAAAATCAAGAAGAAAATGGAATACTTCAGTTATTATAGTGCTTAAAACTGATCGCAGGTTTAAAGATTTTATTTTTATTGTTTTTAATGGTGCACATATGTGTAGGAAGTACAACTTAGCATTGAAGAAACCAGATTGTCAACCACACAGGCATATTTTCTTCAACAAGTGAATGACTCCCAGTCCCCCGGAATGCCAGACCGAAAGTGATCAATCTACTGGGTGATTCTCTGCTTTTCTATTAGCAGCCAGCCTCCACCTGAATTGCCCAGTACCCTAAGTGTTGTGTAGAGCCTGATCCTTCAGTACCCTGAGCGTTGTGGTAGAGCCTGATCCTTCAGTGAATAGAACACATCCCCGTGTACTCCGCTCCCCCACCAAGAGAATCTATCCTTGTATGGCTTCTCTGCCTTTTGCTAAGATCAAGAGTAGAATTTATCCTCGTGCTAATCACAGATCTTTCCTCTAGGCCCTAGCCCTGAACTCTCTTCATCAGCTAATAGAATACATTCTTATTGTAAAGGTCTCAGGTCCCAAGTTCTACTACATTTAAATGTGTAAGAAAAAGAGCCAAGAGGTCAGTCCCTAAGGGGTCTTAACCAGTCCCCATAGCTATTGTACTGCCCTAAGTTTCATTGTCCCAGGTTTTATTCACCACATGGGGGTGGGGTGTTGAAAAACAAGCCTGCCTCCCTCTCAGGCTTAAAAAACATCTCATAGTTAAGATGACTAGGTTCATTCCTGTTTATAACTAAATCTCTATTTCTCAAGGATTGGACTATACCCTTCCTGTAACTTTCACAACAAATGGTTTTAAATGGCCTTACCCAGGAATGACAATCATGTAAGATTGTTTCAAAAGGTTAAAAACAATCTTACAACCCTAACTTGGTTTCACTACATCTTGTTTTGACCATCTTGCAAATCATGTTTTTGTTTCAGGAGGTCATTGTGACTAACTTGTTATACCTATGTTCCGCTCCTGAAACCCTGCCTATTTGGTACACCAAGTTATCCATTTGGAAATGAGCTATATAAACTTCATTTTCATCATAACCAATACAGACCTATTAAACCCCCTGCCTTGGGGAGAGGACCTATCAAACCCCACCACTTAGGAAGGTGAGGCACATAGATACAAAGTGTCTTTGTGATGTGGGATTCCCCTCTGTATGCTGTGAATACGTTTTATCACCATTGGTTAATAAAGAATCTGCTTTGGGCCTATAGCAGGGCAGAATATAGCCAGGCTGGAAGAGATATATAGAGAAAGTATACAGTTGAGGAGATGCCAT
>NC_022018.1:2416727-2429465 GCF_000317375.1 Microtus ochrogaster | reverse complement strand
ATGTTAGGTTTTCTAGATGTACAGAGATATAGTTCAGTTGGATATATATTCTTCAAACATTTCAAAGACTTATAGAATATGGCATCTAAAATGTTTTAAGAACTTAGGACTTTTCATGACAATGAGACACATCTGCACCTGACAGCACCAATGTACTTCAAGAGGATGAAGGACATGAAAGAGGCTGCTTATGGAGTATGTTAGCCATTTGGGCAAGAAACTTCTCTTCTCTGGACTGATGGATGATATGCTATATAAACTGGACATGCAGAACCCACAGAAAAATGATTGCTGAACTTGCCTAAAGAAGGTGAGACAGCCCTTCTGGGTTCCTGCTTCATGAAAGAGTCTGCCAGACATTCTGCAGGACACAGAAGAAAGTGACCGACAAACTGCCAATATAGGCAGAACTGTCTTTGAAATTTCCTGCTTCGTGGAAGAGTCTGCCAGATACTATGGGCCTATAGGCTGAAGATGGATGCCCCTATGTTGCAGAAGAACTTGGGTGATTGTCCAGGCAGCAAGATGTCTCTGTCAATTCTAGAATTTTGGAAGTTGCTTACAATGTACTTCCAGTTTACTTAGGTAATATTATATCCTTCTGGAGACTTTGATGGAGTTGAAGAAAGATAGTTATAATTATAAAAGATAGATTCAATATAAAACTCACAAAGATATGATAGATGATAGTGTATTTTTCTTAATTTGTGAAATGTAAATGTACTAAATATTGTAACTATAATTCTTGCTTGATAACTGTTTCATTGTATGCAATTTTGCTGTTAAAGTTAAAACCTTTTTTTAGACAAAAAAATGGGAAGTGATGTGGGATTTCCCTCTATATGCATTGAATATGTTTTATTACCTTTGGTAATAAAGAATCTGCCTTGGGCCTACAGCAGATATATATAGAGAGAGTAGGTGCAGTCGAGGAGATGCCATGTAGTCACCGCCATGTAGCTGCTGAAGTAGACAGACACCAGAATTATACCTGGTAAGCCACAGCTTTGTGGCAATACACAAATTAATAGAAATGGGTTAGTTTAAGATGTTAGAGTTAGTTAATAAGATGCCTAAGTTAGCTGACCAAGCAGAATTGTAATTAATATACCTTCTGTGTTATTATTTTGGGTCTGGGTGGCCAAGAAATGAACGAGCAGCCTGTGACTACATCTATGTTTGTGCATGTCACTGTGTAGTTGCCTACAGAGGTCAAGGGTGTTAGATTATCTGGAGCTGTTGTTACAGACAGTTGTAAGTCATGTGATGTGAATGTGAGAAACCAAATATGGTTCCTCTCTAAGAGCTGTGCATGGTCCTTCCTGCCTAGCTATCTCTACCCCCTCAAATGTATTCTCAAAGAAAATATTCTCTTCAAGTTTACTATATTAGAAGAATCTTGTGGGAGGCAACCATGAGGCCCCACTCCTAGCTGAGGGGATGGAGAGGTAGTCATTTCTATCAGGGATGTGACTGCTGGTAGGTTTCCCAAGCTCATCTGAATGGCTCAGCATGTGGGCACCACTAACTTGACTCCCTGGTTGTTTTTTGTTTGTTTGTTGTTGTTTTTATTTTTTTAAAGAAGAAATCAAAAAGTTGGGGATTCAGGTTAGTGGAAGAGGAGAATTAGAGGTAACTTTAAACAAAATATATTCTACATATAAGCATGAAATTGTCAAAGAACAAATATAAATTTATTAAGAAAGTAATGTTCTTTTCCCATCACACTCAGGTTTTCTAGGAGGCTCACCCTTCACATCAGATCATTTTAATGATGCAAAGGGGCACACAGCAATAAGCTTGATGTTTTAAGAGGGAGCTTTATTTACTTCTAGTTCTCACTTTACCAGGATCAAGGGAGTTGGTAGTGTACCAAGAAGAGGAAAGAAATTGTCAGTTATCAATCTTCTCACCTCCTCTGCTACCTCTTCACTGTGGAGCCTCTCCATAGTGGCCTAGGGGACTATGAAGAGCCTGTTTTCTCGATTTGGAAATACAAAAACTTAATTGTTTCATAGTTATGTGAATATACAGAGCACTGCTGAATTATACAAAGCAAAGCAATTAGGAGCTGGAATTACAGTCCAAGCAGTACAGCGTGTGCTGAGAACTCATGGGGCCTGGCTCCCTTCCTCTGTATCTTAAGAAAGGAGTGGAGATAAATTTTATGACATGCATATTTTACAACAATTAATTTTAATAACTTTAAGGATGGCTGGGATGGTCATATACCTACACAGCTGGTTTATTTCTTTTTAATTTATTAAGAGCACAAGGACTCCCATGCTATTAAAACATCTTTGAAGATTTTCATAGCCCATCCATTTCCAATTGGACTTTATTCGCAAGTGCCATGTTTCTCACCTAAATACACAAAGTTATTAGAATTTTTACATGGGCAACTCAAGGTTTCTAATAGTACCTTTAAAAGACCTTAAAGTGTCAAGAAAACCTCATAAGGCAGGTTAGAGTCTGGACAGATCTCACATCCTATCCCCCTGTTCTTCTCCTTGTCTTGTGGGCAGCAACAAAGTGATACTGCTGGGAAAAAGGACATTTCCATAACTTTGGAGCTTTTAAAGTCTGTTTAGGTCCTCAGTGAGTTAGATTTTGCCTTCTTTCTTGCAGGTGGGATATCTCGGAAATGATAACCTTTCTGATGTGTTGTGAAAGGGTTGCTGTTGTCCTCAGCACCAGGCCAAGCATGGTATCTTGATTGGTGACTGATAATATAACAATAGTTTCTCTCTCAGCATTTCCCGTTGTGACAGAACTTGAACTACACACTAAATTATTGGCCTTGCCTGAGCAGCAAGTGTCCTTTCTAGAAATGAGGTTGAGGGTAGCACTTAAAGGCTTATGTTAAAACTCACTGAACTCTGTTTCCTTATTAATGTCTCCCCATGTCCTTCCCACTTTAATGCAGCATCTTACATTGCTCTAAGTCTTAAAGCCTTCATTAATTACATAATGCCACATTTTAAATTGCAGAGACAGCTATTAAAATGTGTTCTTTACTGTATGCTATCAATGGTATATTTTTAAAGAAGATTTCCCTAGAAGAGCCCAGAAGTTCAAAAAAAGAGCATAGATCATTCACCTTATTTTTCATAGATCTTAGGTTCAAACAGCTTTTCTATAAGGGGTTTGTATACACCAGGCACCCTGCCAGGTGGTGGGAGTATGAACATGCCCACAGGTGCTCATAAGTATCACACTACTGTCCCCATCACTTGAGTAGCATCAGTGAGTACACATGTCGTGTTTCTGGGCTTCTCACCTTCATGAAGTGTTTTTCCTCCTAGTAACTATGAAGTTTTAGGTATTTAAACATACCATGCTTTTGTTCACAATAAACCTTCAAAATGAACTACTACTGCTCAAGAATCCACTGTAGCTTACAGATAAGTAGTTGAATAATTAAATTTTTAAATTGTAGGCATTACAGTCTATCACAGAGACCATTTTCTAAATATGTATACTCATATATATATTCATATATATCAAATGTATGATCATATTAATGAAAGTGATTGAAGGTTTATATTTTCACTGTATCATAACTATTCTCTGTCACCATTTTGGGGAAAGGTCATAAACATATAGCGCTTCAAGATATTTCCCACATTTTTTAATTCTATCCAATCTGAACCTGTAGGTTCCCTATAAAAATCAATGAGTCATTGCTATAGTAACTCAGTGGGAGCCAGGAGTGTAGTTATTGATCCCTGCACTTCTAAGGCCACCAACCATTCCTAGAAGGCCATCTCCCTGAATTGGGCACCTCCAACACAGACCAGCTCATGTGCCTTTATTTACCCCAATATGCCTTCATGTTTCACAGGTTCCAGGATGTGTGAATTGCTGAAAGCCCTGTAAGGTATCACCTACTTCCCAGTGAGTTGAAAAGATCCAATCCCGAGAAGTGGAAGTAGAAATTGCTTAAGATTACACAGTTCCTGAGAATAAAGGAATTGTCTCAGGTATACATTTCCAATTTCAATAGTAATATGTTTTCTCTTTTACCCTGCCACTTCTCAACTATGAAGGAACTATAGAGGTGTGTGTGTGTGTGTGTGTGTGTGTGTGTGTGTGCACATTCATGTGTGGAGTCTGATATCAACACAGTGTCTTCCTCAACCGCTCTGTATTATTTTTTAAAGCAGTTTCTCACCGAACCTAGAATTTATCAATCTGCCTAAATTACAAGCCCCTGGGATACTCATGTTTCTGCTTCCCCAGAACTGAGGCTGCAGACACATGCCATTACACCAGCTTTTTTGCTTGGGTGCTAGGAACCCAAGTCAGGTTCCCTTACTTCCCTAGTAAGAACTTTACTGGTTCATCTTTCTTCAGGCCCCTTAAGAATCGTTGAATTTTAAGTTGCTTCACGATTTAGTCAAATATGAAGGACAGAAACAATTTACATGAATTATATACAAAACATTCTTCAAAAACAATTTCACATGTTGGTACATATCTATAATTCCAGCAAGCATTTGGGAGAACAAAGCAGGGGAAATCCCACCTGGGTTATAAAGAAAAACTTTGTCTCAAAGGTGACAAAAAAAAATTCACTGGAAAACATCAGAGCAAACAGAATCAAGGACTCCAGGACTGACTTGCTCAGGTTTGACTTCCAATGTGATCATGTGTGTAATTTCTAAGCTGTGGCCTAGCATATGCATATCTGTGCTTCTTCATCTGTAAAATGAGAAAGAAAACAATCAACCCTCCTCACCACATAGAGAACAAAATAAGTTGGGAAATGCATAGTGCTTAGGACCGCTCTTTCTACACAGTAAGTGTTCTGCATTTCCTGCTATTACCACATGCACTGTGCACACTGGTGAGGAATCCAGACTTACTCTCCAGAGTGGTGGGTGGGGGCTTTTCTTGCTGGTCCTTGGGTGTTTGGCAAGAGCAGCTGAGTAGTTGCTGGACAATCCCTGGACTTAGCTGTTTAAAGTCCTCCTTAGAAATAGATGGACTACTACGGTTCTGTAGAAATATCTCCACCAGCTGCCTAGCAGAGAAGCAAGCCTGTATGAAGAAAACACTCAGTTACAAACCTTAGCCTTCAATCAGGCACAACAGCCACTCAAGGAGCCCAAACTGCACAGGACCCCAATAGCTCATGGATACATTATAGCGAGTTTCCTTGCTATGTTTGAGTTGTTAACTCTTTGCTACCTTCCAAGGTTTATTTAAAAATCTGAAGTACCTTTATTTTATTCTGAGAATCATCTTATTGCTGACATATATCTTTTCTTTCTAATAACTAGAGACTGATTTTCAAAGTATTGTATGGTGTTCTAACCAGTGATCCCTCAGAAGTTTTCATAGTTTTCTTTTCTCCTACTGAAAAATGGGGGGAGCTTTATATGTATAAACCTGTGACTTTGCATGATGGAAAGGAGCCTGGTAGTAATGAAATCTCTGGCTTTGGTACCATCCAAATTAACAAGCCTGAGCCAGAAACACGCTTCAGTTTTTCAAAAGAAATGAAAATTTAAATTTAGAAGGGAATGCAATATCAGATAGCCAGGTAGCCAGTATGCATATTAAATAGTAGGGTAACCTACCTCTGTTAACATTCTCTACAAAAAATAGTAGCAATAACAGTTAATTTTCGTTTGACCTTACCTGGCTTATCTACAATTTTATGGATTTTTTTTTGATGTTACATAGGCATGCTTAGACAAAATAAAAGCAACATGCCTTTAAAATCTGTCATAAGGTGTCTGTCCACTTTAAAAGTAAAAACTAGGGTTGTTTGCATCAAAAATCACAACTTAAAAAGTTTGGAGTGTGTGTGTGTGTGTGTGTGTGTGTGTGGGGGGGCGCGCGCGTGTGGTGTGTGCTGTGCATGAATGAATTTGTGTTTAAATGTAGGGACACGTGTCCGTATGTGGGAGCATATACATGTTGTATGCATACGCATGTGGATGCCTGGGGCTGACATTGGGTATTTTTCTCTATTGCTCTCCTTTAGTACTGAGTCAGGGACTCTCATCTCTCTCTGACCTTGAACTCCTCATTTTAGTTAGTCTAGCGGACAGCATAACCAGGGAATCCCTCACCTCCATCTCTCCAACACTGCAGGTGGGTTACCATGCTGACAGGCTTTACATGGGTTCTGGGTATCTGAGCACGAGTCTACAGCTTTGTGGGATAAGTATGTTACACAATAGTACATCTTCTCATGCCCTAAAACTTTTAATGAGGATAGAATATAGTTCTGATATGAGTAACTTTTATTCAAATAACAAACCAGTGCCCTTGTGGACTTTAATTACAACCAGTACAGGATTTTTAGGGAAGCAAATCAATGATTTACAAGTCTGGCCTGATTTTTCTATGGTGTAGGATATAAGAAGTTTTCAGTAAAAGCATGTTAATCAAGAAATTATGAAGAAACACTTAGTGTTTTTCTCCCCATATTAAAATCTTTACTGGTGACTTTGTGGGTAATAAAGTTTTACTATGGCCAGGAAATATTTGGTTTCATGGAAGAAAAGCCACACAAACAAAAAAACCAAGAGGAGCCTACAATAGAATGAGACAAAATATCACCTATGCATACAAAAAGGAAAGCCTAGAGTGTAAAGAAAAATCCAAAGTCTAAACTGAAAAATCAGAACCAAAGAAGCACATTCATGCCTGCCCCTGCATCCCAAAATATTAAGATGTACACACATGCCTGCCCCTGGATGCCAGGATCTTCTTCTTTATGCTTCTGTGCGTGTGTGTATGTGCATGTGTGTGTGTGTGTGTGTGTGTTTCTTTTCCCAGTATTGTCCTCCTAGTCTATAAACACATAGCCATGTAAGTTCCCACTCGAAAGTGACCTTTTAGGAAAGCACTATAAAACACAGTCACAAGGATGACACATGGTGAGCAATGCCTTGGGGGACTGTGAGAGAGGCTCCAGGAAAAAAAGCAGAGGGTATTTTACCTCGGTGCATTCTGTTCCCTGGATTGTTCTTGGATGTGTTTCCATGCCTCCTGTGACAAGTATTTGCATTCAATTTATAAAACATGTTTATTCTTGTTGGATGTCAGAACACAGCTATAGAATCTAATCTGGTGAAAGGATGTGCTTAATGCTGTTCTCAGTGTACCCTGAATCTGGATATGGGCTCTGCCTTGCATTCATGCTTTCCCAGATATAATCTCTAGTATATGCCAGACAGTTGTGTTTAAATTGGTCAATCCTGAGAATTGAATGTTCTGAGAAAGGGCTGCTCTGTAATTATTTAGTATGTGCTTATTGACATTTACATGTTTTTCTGATCATGTGTTTCTGAACTCAATCAACCTTCTTGGCTCATTGATTTCCTTGTTCCATTAGTGTATTCAGTACACTGAAACTGAAGTCATTGTCTAAAGCATTAGACTATATTCCATCCTATTCTTTAAGGTCTTCAAATCCCAGGTCTCTCAGACAGATCTACTTAGGTCCGTGAAGTCAACAAGTGGTGTCTGAATTGGGTACCTGAATGAAAAGCTAAGAGAGGATGCAAGGACCTCTGAAAAAGGAGATAATCAGGGATCACTGTGTGGCTAAAAGCAGGAAAACCAACACCATGTATTGAGTTGATACATCATTTCATAAAAAAGAGTGGTGCCACAGTGTCTAAAGCCCAGCTGCAAGAATACTAAGATTTAATAATGGAATATGTTCCTTAGTTTCCTGAAAAGGGTACTCTAGTTCCCAGAATATGGTATCAAATGAAAGAAAATCTAGTTAAATTCCATAGATGAGAACAATATTCAGGTACAATTTTAGGTGACTTGGGTTTTGATATGCACTATAATACAAACAATAAATGGTGACAAGTCAGAAGATTTGGAAAAGGCTATGATAGCACCCTGCCTGTGATGTGGGAGTGTCATATATCAATCTGTTGATTTCATTGGTTAAGCAATAAAGAAACTGCTTGGCCCTCATAGGTTAAAACATAGGTGGGTGGAGTAAACAGAACAGAATGCTGGGAGGAAGAGGAAGTGAGCTCAGACTCGAGAGCTCTGCTCTCTGGAGCAGAGACGCCATGCTCCCCTCTCCCAGGTAGACGTGATAGCTCTGCTCTCTGAGGCACATGCGATGAAGCTCCTACCCAGGATGGACGTAGGCTAGAATCTTCCTGGTAAGCGTACCTAGAGGTGCTACACAGATGATTAGAAATGGGCTAAATTAATATGTGAGAATTAGCCTAGAAGAGGCTAGATAGAAATGGGCCAAGCAGTGTTTAAATGAATACAGTTTGTGTGTTGTTATTTCAGGCATAAGCTAGCCAGGCGGCCAGGGTGCTGGGGACACAGCCCCGCCGCTCTTATTACTACATGCCTGGACGATGACTATCCCATGGATAACCTGATGGAGTGTCCTTGCCCTTCCCCTAGTTTTCCAAAGCCTATTTGCTTTATCCCCTTCCCCAAGCCACAGAACACATCCAGTTATGGAAACATAGCATACAGATGCCTGGGAAGAGTGGCAATAGACACTCAGGTGTGGGCCCAGTGACCCTCCAAACAATCCCATTCTGTATGAGAATGCCAAGAGTAATGATCAATAGTGCTGATCATGGTTTGCAAGGAAACACAGCTGGTGCTATTGTTCTGATTGGGAACCAGTGCTGTGTTGCACTGACACAGAAGTAGCTTTTAAGCATGTCTTAGTTAGGGTCTCTATTGCTGAGAAGAGACACCACCGATCATGTCAACTCATAAAGGACAATGATGTGGGATTCCCCTCTATATGTTGTGAATATGTTTTATTACCATTGGTTAATAAAGAAACTGCTTCGGCCTATGGCAGGGCAGAATATAATCAGGCTGGAAGAGACGTAGAGAGAATAGGAGTCAAAGAGATGACATGTAGCTGTTGAAGGAGAGAGATACCAGAACTTTACCTGGTAAGCCACAATCTTGTGGCAATACACAGAATAATAGAAATGAGTTAATTTAAGATGTAAGACTTAGTTAATAAGAATCCTAAGGTACTAAGCAAAGCAGTGTTGTAATTAATACTGTTTCTGTGTAGTTATTCAGGTCTGAGCAGCTGGGAAATAACAGAGCGGCCAATGCCCATCAAAATCCCAGCAAAATTCTTTACAGACCTTGAAAAAACAGTACTCAGCTTCATATGGAAAAGCAAAAAACTCAGAATAGCCAAAACAATCCTGTACAATAAATGAAGTGGAAATAACACAATCCCTGACTTCAAACTCTACTAAAGAGCTACAGTACTGAAAACAGTCTAGTATTGGCATAAAAACAGACAGGATGACCAATGGAACCAAATTGAAGATACAGCTATCAGACCACAGACCTACAAACACCTGATTTGACAAAGAAGCAAAAACTATAAAATGGAAAAAAGAAAACATATTCAACAAATGGTGCTGGCATAACTGGATATCAATATATAGAAATATGAAAATAGATCCCTATCTGTCACCATGTCCAAATGAATCAAAGACCTCAACATAAAGCCAGCCACACTGAACCTTATAGAAGAGAAAGTGGGAAGTACACTTGGATACATTGGCACAAGACCACTTCTTAAATATAACCCCAGTAGCACAGACACTGAGAGAAACAATTAATAAATAAGACCTCCTGAAACTGAAAAGCTTCTGTAAAACAGAGGACATGGTCAACAAGACAAAATGGCAGCCTACAGAATGGGAAAAGATTTTTACCAACCCCACATCAAACAGAGGTCTGATCTCCAAAAAGCTAAAAAGAAGTAAAGAAATTGGTCATCAAAACCACAAATAATCCAATAAAAAATGGGGTACAGACCTAAACAGAGAACTCTCAACAGAGGAATCTAAAATGGCTGAAAGACACTTAAGGAAATGCTCAACATCCTCAGCCATCAGAGAAATGCAAACCAAAATAACTCCGAGATTCCATTTTACACCTCTAAGAATAGCCAGCATCAAAAATACTGATTATACCTTCTTCTGGAGATGATGTAGGGTAAAGGGAACACTCCTCCATTGCTGGTTGGAATGAAAATTGGTATAGCCCCTTTGGGATATCAGTATGGCAATTTCTCAGAAAATTAGGAAATAACCTTCCTCAAGACCCAGCAATACCACTTTTGGGTATATGCCCCCAAAATGTTCAATTGTACCACAAGGACATGTGCTCAACTATGTTCATATCAGCTTTGCTTGTCATAGCCAGAACCAGGAAACAACCTAAATGCCCCTCAACCAAAGAAAATGTGGTACATTTGCACAATGAAGTTCTACACAGCAGAAAAAAAAGACATCTTAAAATTTTCAGGAAAATGGATGGATCTAGAAAACATCATATTGAGTGAGGTAATCCAGACTCAGAATGACAAATATTATATGTACTCACTCATAAGTGGCTTCTAGACATAAATCAAAGTAAACCAGCCTACAATTTACAATCCCAGAGAACCTAGACAACAAAGAAGACCCTAAGAGAGACATACATGGTTCTAATCTACATGGGAAACAGAAAAAGACAAGATCTCCTGAGTAAATTGGGAGCATGGGGATGATGGGAGGGGGTTGAAGGAGAGGAGAGGAAAATACGGGAGCAAAGAAAAATATATAGCTCAATAAAATCAACAAAATATTAAAAAAGAGTTGTGAGCTGACCATGGCATGTCACCACAAAGAGCAGTAATACCTTTGATCCCAGTTACTAAGGAGGCAGTGACAGGAGCCTTGGAAGGGCAAGGCCTTTCAGAACTAGATAAAGAATTCAGACCAGACTGGGGAAATTAGTGACACTCTGACACTCAAAACAAAAATTTGGGATTGGAGAGAGGGCTCAGCATATTAAGTGGACTCCAGGTCAAGTGTAAAAACAGAGTTTGGATCCCCAGAACACACATAAAATCTGAGCAGCTGTGGCAACCCGCTTGTACTCTCGGTGTACTGCAAGAACAGAGGGCATTGCAAGAGCAAACTGGTTTGCTAGGCTGGCAGAATCGGTGAGTTCTGGGTTCAAATCAAAGACCCTATGCCAATATATAAAGTGGCAATCAATCAGGGTGACTCTACTACCCCCTCAGGCCTCTTCACAATTGGGTACACATGTGTACACACAAGCATGCATGACATATGTCATGGAAAAAGCTAAATATTTTAATAGGGCTAAGGATGTAGTTCAAAGGATGTATTTACCTAGGCCTAGGTTCAAACCTGAAAACTATATAAAAGGACCAATCTATTATACACATATGCTTCCATTAGTCAAAGCACAAAGGAATCTTGTACTAATCCATCTTAAATTTAGATTGCTTATCATTATTTTCACTTGTGTAATATTTAAATCCCCCACTGATTTGTATGATTTATAAGGGCTAGGCCTATCTTCAACCAGTATGGCATTCTTTCTGCCAAGGTAACTACTAGCTCAAAATATATGTTTAGTGTATCTTTTCTAAATTAATTATTCATATGTTTAATATGGACCTAAGAGAAACCCTAAATATTTTAGGTTTATTTCTATGTCTTTAGAAATCAATGTACAGAAAAAGAAAGCTATAAACATACCACACAGAAAAATATTTATTATCTTCATAAGATTTCAATAATTTTGACAGAACTATCAATGTCCTTCAACAATAAAGAATGAAAACATAAAAAATGAAAATACCTGATCCCAGGAAACAGAACGGCCATCAGACTCTTTTTCCATTGCTATAGTTGACTTAGGATTTCCCCAACTGTGTATTGTCATGTTTTCTTTCCTTTGGTGTTGATGGAGGGCATCCTTTTTGGCACAGGCCCTTCTGGTTGAGAGTGTGTTGAGGAGTTGTTCTAGTTCTAGAAATTTCAAATAAAATGTGGTGTCACATGAAATAGACAGGTCACATTTTGAGTAGTCACAATTTCCAAGTCCACAGCTCAGACTTTTTACAAAGTAAACTTGGTTTATGGTTATAATGGAACAAAGCTAAAGAGTATTTGTACTTCGCATGGGTGCTGATTCCCTCGAAAGACCTTGATTAAACTTGGATGAAAAGTGAATCATCCCAGAAAAATCCTACATTTTTATACCCTAGAAATAACAAAAGTGAGCATCCAGAGAACATACATTTCATTGAGACATGTATTTTATTTGCTATAAATCATATAATGAAGGGGAGAGAGAAATGTCTCAGGGATAAAGATATTTGCTGCCAAGCCTGATGATTCACTTTGATTCCCAGGTCCCACATGGTGAAAAGAGAGAACCAACTCTAGAAAGATTTCCTGTGACCTTCATTTATGAACTGTGGCACACTCATGTGCACAACCATATACATGTAAACATATTCATACACTCACACACACATACACATAAAATAACTACAATGTAATTAAAAACTCAAACTAGAAAATGTAAAGTAGAAACTGGCCTGATCTTCAGAACATTTACACCCTGAAGGCACTCTACATCCTCATCAGATTATATATTTCTTTGTTGTACATAAACCAATGAAAATACTTTCCTTTTAGAGGTATATGCAGAACAAATAAAATAAATGAAATCAAGCTAAGGTTAGAGAGGTTCACTAGATTCTAATTTTTTAAAATTCTGCTCTTGATGGCACACATATATTGCAGTTCAGTTCCATCAATTCATTTCTACACTTTTAAAATTATATATACAAAGAATGATTAAATAAAGTAGTCAGTCTATATGGCATTACTCTTCTTCTTATCTGTGAATAAAATAGCTTTGTAATTTTCTTTTTTT
>NC_022018.1:2414485-2416172 GCF_000317375.1 Microtus ochrogaster | reverse complement strand
ACAACCTAGATGACCTTCAATAGAAGAATGGATGAAGAAAGTATGGAATATATACATATTAGAGTACTACTCAGCAGTAAAAAACAAGGACTTCTTGAAGTTTGCATACAAATGGATGGAAATAGCTTTGTAATTTTCTTAAACAGTATAATTAGTTATATAAAAATACACCAAGCAATTTTATTATAAATGACCAATTTTCAGTGACAAAAAATAATAAGAGCTTTCAATAACTGGAAAAGAGTGACTGGTATTAAAGAGAAATAGCAAATGATAAATACATCTGTGGGTAATCCCAAATGTTAGATTTAGTTTCAAAGACCTCAAGGAAGTTAGCAAAAGTATGTTTAAGGAACTAAAGAAAATCATACTTAAATAATAAAAGTGAAAAATGGCAATAAATAAAAAAATTTTCAATAAGTAGATAAAAAATACATTGTTTTAAGATAAACAATCACAAAAAGCACTAAACAATATATGTGAGAAAACAGAAGGTAAAAAATTCACTGATAATTTATAGTGGGTAACAGAAATAATCCTTCCTGAAGAATAGAGAAAGAAAAACTGGAATAAGTTTCAGAGGCTTAGAAAAGAACAGTTATTATCAACAGACATGGATAGACAGCCACAGAAAGAGAAACAAAGACTAATGATGAAAAACTGATGAAAAGAGTGACCAAGAACTTTTCAAGTGTGTCATAAGAATCTTCATTAGAATTTCAGGAAACGTATTAAACACCAACCAATTTAAATAAGCCAACATTCATGTTCAGACACATTATAGTCAAACTGATGAAAATCCAAGATTTTCATCAAGCTAAAATGATTCATATATATGTGGCAGCAGATGGCTGACTTCCTATCTGAACAATGGAGGCTCCACCCCCCCTCCAAATAGTAGGATGACATATTCAACGAACTGAAAGAATCAGTTGTCAATCAATGGTTTTATACCCAGCAAAACAGTCCCTCACAATGAATCAAAAAAAAAAAAAACACACCAAAATCCTGGTAAACAGTGAATGATAAAATTTTTCGCTAATATCCATATATGACAAGAAATACAGAATTAAAAGTGTTTTTTGTATCTATATGCATATATGTGTCTGTGTGTCTAAGTAGGTATATGTGTATGCAGTTGCCTACAGAGGTCAGAAGATGGCATTGACTTCCCTGAAGCTGGTTTTTCAAGCAAGCTGCAAGCCTCCTGATATGGATGCTGGGGTCAGAATTCCAGTCTTCTGAAAAACAAGCAAGACCTATTTACCACTGAGCCATCTTGGCAACACCAGAAGTAAAGAAATGACTCAAAGTTTCCTTCTGGTAAAAATTTCAGGTTATTCAACTTTATTATAAGGAATGGAGAGCTTTAGAAACATTAAATTGTACGTTAATAAAAGAAATTCTGTAGTTATATTTATAAATATATATTTAATGAGAACGCACTGTAGTCTTTTCTTTCAAACTCAGAACCATAGGAATACAAGTTACCCGCAATACTACTTAATATTGTATCTCAGTTATTAACTAAAACATGTATGTAAGAGAGCAAGCAAAGTTACAGGAACTGGAAAGAGGCAAAGCCATAACTACTTAGAAATGATGCAAATATATTTCTGACACTCCTCAGAAAAGCGATGTAAAAACAATAGTCTTTTTTTTAATTTATTTATTTATTGAGGATTTC
>NC_022018.1:2386111-2409360 GCF_000317375.1 Microtus ochrogaster | reverse complement strand
GGATCAGGACCAGACTCCCCGTTTGCCAGTGACCTTGCCAACAAGGGGCCTACCTCTTTGATCCAAGCGCAGTGGGATGTCTGCTCTCCTTATTGCTCGCCCTTCCCCGCCTCGAGCGTGCCTCCGCCGCTGCTCAGGTCCCCGCCGCTGTGGCCCCGGACCTCTCTGGTCCCCGCCTCTTGCCTCTGCCTCCACGCTGGTCCCTGTTGCTTGCTTCTGTCGCCGCCGGTCCCCCAAAGCCTATTTTTGATTGCAGCACTGTGCCGCTCTCCGCCTCCGTGACTCCATAATCTTCATTCTTAGGCAGTGATAATAATGTCCTCAATTACCTCATCAAGGGTAAGTGTAGATTAATGTGACAGAGACAACCACAAACTAAGAGCAACAGAGAGAGTTTGATGCGAAGTCCTCTACTGAAGTCCAGCGCTGCTCAATAATGTTGCTATTTATTAAGTCTACCCCTTGATTCCAGCCAGAAGTCACAATATAGGTCAGATCAGATCAATAAAAATTCTCTTTACAGATCTTCTATGCGCCCAGGATCTTGGGTTCTGAAGGACTTTGTTTTTCTTTTTTAATTTCCTGGGCGCGGAAAGTGGACGCACCTCGCGGCTGACTAGGAGAGCTTAGAGCTCCTCCGTGGGAGGAGCCGGGGAGGCCGGACTACGGCAGAAGCGAGAAGAGGACGGAGGGGAGAGAGAGAGAGAGAGAGAGAGAGAGAGAGAGAGAGAGAGAGAGAGAGGCCGGAGGGAGGTCGAGGGAGAGAGCAAAACAATAGTCTTAATGGAGCAGATTATAAAGTTAATCTATAAAAGTCAGTAGCTCTCACTTATATAAGAACCAACCAGAAGATACATAAAAGAAAACCTCATTTAAGATGGCCAGGAAGAAAGTGAGCTGCCTAAACATAAATGCAAAAAGGGATATCTGGAAACTTCTATCATACAAATAATAAAACACACATGAGAACACAAACTAGTTGAAAAATATGTTTCATTATGGTATATAATGTGTAACATGTTATAAATGTCATTTTCTCTAAGTATTTATATAAACACACACATATAAGTATGCATGCATGACAGTGTTTTTTTTTTGAAGGAGGGCTCAACAATTTAATCATGTTAGTTATGATCAACAAACAAGCCAGGAAAATCTTGAAAATAATTTGTTGTTTTCCTTTGAGAACATCAGCAAAGAGCTGCAGAGATGGTTCAGTGCATGCAAGCATAAGGACTAGAGTTCAGATCCTCAGCGCCCAAGAAAATGCCAGTCAGGGTAGTAGCTCACCTATTATCCCAGTACTCAAGGAATCTCCAGAGAAGCTAAGTAGACTAGCTGAATCTGTGAATATTGGGCTCAAGCAAGAGACTCTGACTCAACATTTAAGGTGAAAAGTCATCAAGGAAGGTACCGAACATCAACCTCTGACTTCAACATGATATATATATATCCAGTTATATATATCACATATATGTATATACACATGTGAACATGAATGTATGCACATTTCACTCACAGATACACATGCAATATAAAGATACCAAGCAAAACAAAATTAATGTGGAAGGAAATATTTTCATTATAGAATTATAATATCAAGAAATAAGTAGCTAGATATAATCAGACTTGAAGGATTTCATAGGTGTATGCCTCAAGCTTATAATCAACAGCTTCCAACAGAAAGGTCTTAAACTATAGACTCTCATTCATGGCCAGAAGAATGAATCTGAGTCATTCTTGGGAGAAGAGTGTGACATTCCAAAGGTCCGAGAAGGTCATGAGTTGATAATAGTCTATAACTGATTCTTTGAACTCCAAACCTCCTAAATGTACCATCTGGCAGGAAGCATTCTGATAAAGAACAAGGCTAGATCACCACCCTCTCCTGTCAGGGTCAATCCAAATGAGCCTTTCAATCACTTACAGAAGTAAAAAATATCCCACAAAAAAGGCGTCTATTCCAGTCTTTAAAAATAATATAAAAACTGACACCTGATTTATCAATGAAAACAATGAAAGCCAGAAGATAGACTTCAAACTCTATTACAGAGCTACAGTAATGAAAACAGCTTGGTATTGGCATAAAAACAGAGAAGTCTACCAATGGAATCGAATAGAAGACCCTGACTTTAACCCACAAACCTATGAACACCTGATTTTCGATAAAGGAGCTAAAAGTATACAATGGAAAAAAGTGACTTTTTATATAAAACAAAGAAAACAAGCCTACAATTCACAAGCCCAGAGAACCTGGATAACAATGAGAACCCTAGGAGAGACATACATGGATCTAATCTACATGGCAAGTAGAAAAAGACAAGATTCCCTGAGTAAATTGGGAGTATGGGGATCATGGAAGAGGGTAGAAGGGGAGTGAAGAGGAAAGGAAGGAAGAAGAGAAAAATATATAGCTCAATAAAAACAATAATAAAAAGAATTGCAAAAATAATAATGTAAAATCTACCTACAATGTAGGTTGCATCAATGATCTTTGGTTATCATCTACTCTCACCCTGTGGGTGTTCTGTTCACAAATGGCTCCTTTGTCTACTGTCTATTGTCATCACTTGAGGATGTACCTTCTTCTACTCTAAAATAAACTCTGCTTATCTTCTATACTATGTGTTTCTCCTATAAATTCTTCCATTGGAGATCAAAAGACCAGAGAGCAGGGGGAGGCCATAATGAGAGCGTTAGAATATCATTTTATAAGCTTCAAATAGCCAATTTATACATCCATCAGAAGCTTATGAATCTCATACAAAAGAGAAGCAAATGTTCCAACTCTTCAGATGGTGGTCACCAACCATTAAAAAGGTGCTCTTCACTAAATAACTGAAAATGAATACAATCTCCACCACATAAACCACCAACATACAGGTGATGCATAGAAGTGCAAGTTAACTCTGAATGCAATCAGCATTCCCCAGGGTAAACACCCTGTACTCCCTACAACAAAATTATTTGTGATAAAATAGACAGAATGGGAGAGATATGCCACTTTTAAGGAAATAAGAAATCTACCAACATTTTACATTTTTATGGATTTTAGTTTGTGTGTATGTGTGTGCATGCATGTGTGTGTATCTGTTTCAGTATAGGCACACACATACATGTTATACATGAGGAAGTCTAAGGTGCCAGTCCTTGCTCTCTGCCTTGGTAGAAACAGGGTCTCTTGTTCTCACTATGTATGTCAGACTAGCTGACCCATGAGCTTCTGGGGGATTCTTCTGTTTGTGTATCTTTCCATAGAAACATTGGGCTCACAGATCAATACAGTGCCTGGCTTGGTTTGGATACTGGGATCTCAGCTTCTCATGCTTTCATGGAAAGCACGTTACCTACTGATCCAACTTCCTACTCATTTTGTGGATCTTTTCTGGATCCGGATTCAATTAAAAAAATAAAAATATTTTTAAAATGCAGGAAAATGTGATCCAACATTCTTCAAAACTGAGAGGTGATTATTTTTGGTTGATATTATATAATGAGATTAGAAAGAAAACCTACTGACAGATACTTGGATTCAGATATAGGAACTGTCAAACCATTTCAGACGCTTATCAAGCCATTTTCCATACCAAATACAAAGAAACATACAAAAATTAATATTCACATTTCCTTCCTGACATCATTTCACCTCAGAGCATCCAAATATTGCTTATCATAAATAAATTAAATGAATAGCTCATAAGCTACTAATGTTTAAACACAAACGGTTTACTTTTATGGTTACACTCAAGCTGCTATGGACTCTCATGAACCATTTTGAATACCATTTCATTATTCTGCCATCTCAGGCCCAATGTTATGTATTTAATAAGAAAGTGTTTTTATTTAGTTAGTTCTCAAGGCAGGTTTAAAATCTGTCCATTTAACTCTATTTCCCTGATTTCCATCCATACACAAGTGAGCCAAGTTCACGTTTATGCTTCATCAGCCGATAGACTTCTGCCCTGAGAAGCCATCTGTCCTCTCTTCACATGCCAAGATAAACAGTGTTTAAAACAGACCTGAGCAAATTCAGGCAACACAATGCTCTAGCCTTTGTGTTTTGACACAATTAATTAGACAGATGTGAGATGGAAATGAAATTCATGAAAAACAACCTTACCGGATAGGTGGAGGGAACTGGTCCTATTCAAGAAACTGAAAATATAGTCCGTGAAGTCATCTGGGGAAGGCAAATCTCTTCTCCCCAGGCAAACTCCTTGGAGTGACAGGGCAAGGATGGCTGCAGCTAGCTGGGGAAGTGTCTTTTCATCGGCGCCATCACTGCCCTGAATGCCAGATTGTCTCTGTAGAGTCTTAGTGTCCATACACTAAAGCCAAAGACACAGAGAAAATGTTAGCTTCTGGAGTTACACTGTATAAGTCTCCTCTAAAATTTCCCACAATGCATGAGGAATTGTTCATCTGAAAGAAAATTGGTTGTAGGAATGGCAGTCGCCATTCTACTATCCCAGAAGGATCTCAATTTGTGAAATAGCTGACCTTTTCCAATCTAATCCCACCCTCCTGGGTCTCAGTCGTCTGCACTTCCTGACGGCTGTCTTAAAAATGCATTGTTTTCCAGGGGCTCCCCTGTTCTTACATCTTGAATTCTTTCCTTTGGTGAATTTTTTCCCAGATTCAAGGACTCTTGTATGATTTTCAACTCTGCATCCTAGCCTTGATGGCACACTGGAGCCTGCAATGATTAATTTTAATGTCAACTTGAAATGGTTTACCATCACCTGGGGGAAGGGTTTCTAAGTGTGCTTGTGGGAGATGTTCTTGATTGGGTTAACTTCAGTAGAAAGATCCATCCACTAAAGGCAGCACCCCTTCTTGGGGCTGAGATTCTGCACTGCACAAAAAGGAGAAGAAAGCCTTATTACAAGTATTTATTGCTGTCTTCTTTCTGACTGTTGGGCTCAGTATGGCCAAGTGATTCAAGCTCCTGCTACTTTGACTTTCCTGTCATGATGGCTGCCCTTTGAACTATAAGCCAAAACAAACCCACTCTTCCTTATGTTGATATTGTTGGGGTGTTTTGTTACATCAGCAGAGAAGTAACTAAGACCCCACCTTGACTTCTACATCACCTTGAGTCCCAAGCTCAGTATGTGTTCACTATAGTGAGTGTGTGGTACCCTTGAGCATCGTGCCTGTGTTCTTAGAATTTCTACAGAATTTAGGATATGTGACCTTTTGTGTGTGTATGTGTGTGTGTGTGTGTGTGTGTGTGTTAGTTTTTTCTGATTAAATTGTGTACAAATGGAAAGGCAAAATTTTGCTTTAAAACCTATTGTTACTCTCTCTCATTGGTTAAAATATTTGCTATATGCCATGTATGCTGATAAGTCCCCTGTCAATGAACTGGGGTGGTCTGGTCCAATAAAAGAGGATGCAAGCATAAATTATTGTGTCAACATTCATTTCTTGTGATGTTGGAGAAGGCATAAAACAGTCTATTGGAGTTATTCTCTCTGAGGTCTAGTGGTAGCCTCTAGACAGGAGTCTGTTTATAGTCAGAGTGAAAATATGGGGATGGAAATTAGACCTTTCATAGGCTAAGCAGCAGTTCTTCTCCGGGCTACATCCCTAGCAGTGTTACCTCATTTTTGACACATTTGGGAAGTGCTGTGAGTGAAGGGAACAAGTTGAGATATAATAGTATGATCCTCATAGTGAATTTTTGGAGAGATTATTAAAAAAAGAAAACATTATAGTCATGAGGTTTTATTGAGGATAGAGGAGAATTTCAGCCATTGTTTTGACCCAAGGAGTCCTTAGGGTTATAGTAAATACCTATCTTTCATGAGGAGATAGGGCTAGGATGAGCTTGAGCAGATTCAGGTACATTTACCATAAACCCAGAAAACAGCAAACAGAACTGCTGTGATGAGCGCCCTAGGAACTGGTTAAAGATGATAGGACACAGTTTCTCATGCACACGAGAGGGGAGAAACAGGGTGATGTTTATATTCTGATCTTTGAGTGTGACTGGAATGAGGATACTAGGATGGAAAGACCTCCCCTACAAGTGTGTTGAGGACCACTAAAATGGCCACTGGGGGGGGCTGACCTGTGGGAGCCAAGGATTGTGCAGATTAAGAACTGGAAAAGTGAGTGGTTGATAGGGTGGTGTGTAGCTCCTATGCTATCTAGGACAAAGCAGCAGCCTGCAGAAAGATGTCATCAGCCTTCTGCCAAATCTGGACTGACTGACTTCCTAGATAATGTAGATAAATAGGACCCTTCTAGGAGTCACAGACACTGGCATCTCTGGAAAACGACTGCCTTAAAACCTAGAAAAGGTTCATGAACTAGTTTACTTTTTGATAACTCCATGGTAAAAGTAGTTTTCTATGTAATGTGATCTTATTCTCTAAAAATACTTGATCTTACAAACACCGCAAGTCTGAGCATTGACCGTATGAATGGCATAACCAGAAACCCACTGCTACCCACCATCTGACTTAAGGACTGGATTTCCATTTCTGTTTCATCTGCCTCAAAAGACAGAAAATGTGAAAGATGCCTAAAATCCTAGTGGGTAATTTAAGTCAATATTATGTCATAGAGAATTTGCAATGAATTTGTTACATATAGGGATACCTCCTAACTCAAGGTAAAAATTGAATTCCACCAAGGAACCTTTATAAAAACAGAAACAATGGGCTGAAGATTGATATTCACAGGACTGGAGGTGGCATAAAGATCTTTGCAAGGTGCTTAGTAAATATGTTCTTCATTGCGTACTAATAAGAGGAGATAGTAAGCCCATTTGCAGCATTTTGGAAGGGTGCTTGCTGGAACAGGACAGCAGAGACCATTGGCTCTTGAACAACAGAATTGAGACTAAGAATTAAGCTTGTTTTCATAAATCAATGAATAATTCAAAAGATAGAAATGTCATGGCCATTATTTCATAATTAATATTCACACCTCTTCAAGGTGTGGAATGGATCCTCAGTCAACTCTTCTTGAAATATGGCTCAAGATTTATGAGTTGGAGAGTATAGCTTGGTGGTAGAGTACTTACCTAGCATGCACAAAGGTCTGGGTTCAATCCCTAATATGATGATGATGATGATGATGATGATGATGATGATGATGATGATGATTGATGGTAATGATGGTGATGTTGGGCATGTGTGTGTGTGTGGTGTATGCATAGGTATGTAATTTGTATGTGGCCTGTGTGCACTCATGTGGAGGCCAGAGGTCAATGTCAGTTGTCATCCTCTGTCACTCTCTACCTTTATTTGTTGAGACCGTGTCTGATACTGAACTGAAGCCTGCCATTTTGACTAGACTGGCTGACCACAAGTCCCAGGTGGCTGCCTATTTTCCTCTAACCCCAAGGATTGCAAGAGTGATTGAGACACTTGGCTTTTACAGAGGTCCTAGAGATCCAAACCCAGGTGTCCTTGTTTGTGCTTTAAGTGCTTCACCCGTGAGCCGTGTACCTGCTCCATAGGACGAGAACAATAAGAATAAACTTTATGTTCAGATACCTTTGTCTACTGATACATAAAGCATGCTTGGAAGGCAGATTTCCGAGAACAATAATGAAGGCAAGAGAAGATCAGGGGCCCATTAGCTGAGATGGAGAGCTGAGGGCACTGAGAAGCATGTGCATTGAAACAAAATGCTAAGCAGCAGAGTGGCTGCTGTTTAGGGTTGACTATTGCAAGTAGTGCTTTTGTCAATCAAATCACTAATGATAAATGCATCTCATAATTGTTTCTGCCTTCTTCCCTGGACAGAAGCCAAGGCAGACACATGGTCTTCCACCATGATAGTTCATCTCTTGGATGCTGATCAAATTTTTGACTCATAGTTATTCAGGAGATGAAAACTGCCCTGTCACCTGGCCTGTTTACCTACCCGTCCACCCACCCAACTTCTGTCTAAAAGTCATCCTCCATTTAATCATCTCATTTCCACATGTAATTTTAAATTCCATCACTTACTATCTACTATCCTCTAGTTCAAACCAGAAATACCTATCTCTCTTAGAAGTTCACTCATTATCCTAGGACTAAGTGAGTTAAGCAAGGCCAAGCCCACACCTCAACACAAGCACAGACAGCAGTTCCTTGCCTCTTACCTGGCCACCAGAAGTGCCAAAATACTTCCTGGTGAGCGCCAAGATGTCATCAGTTTCCTTCTGTGAAAGGAAATGGGAGTCTTCATCCTGCCGGAGGCCCAGGAGGCTATGAAGGTAAAATGCATACTCTCTGTCGCTCATGTTGAACTTTGACGAACAGTTTTCTTCCTGGTGAACGATGTAATAGAGGAGGAGGAGAGAAACTCTCTGGACCTCTTCCTCTCTGAGCTCATCCTCAAAATCTCCTCCAGCCGTGAGTAACAGTTCATCCGGCTCCAAGCACTGTGGGGGACAGTAAGGAAGACAAAGGCGAGTTTTACACACAGTTCCATAGTATTACCACCACATAAATGATCAAGCGCTTGTGCTGTGTGAATACAGGGCAAGGCGGGCAGTCCTAGCAGCTTCACTCAAAGATTGAGTAGTGGTGAGACTTTTATCTGACCATCATCTCTTCCTAAAGACCCCTTTTGTACAAGTGACCTCTGGGTCCTCAAGCTGTTGATTTGCTCTTTTGCATTAAACCAATCAACTTCTTGGCCAGGCATGGTGGTGGACACCTTTACTCCCAACACTTGGGAAGCAGAGGCAGGTGGATCTCTGAGTTCGAGGTGGTCTACAAAGTGAGTTCCAGGACAGTCAGGGCTACGCAGAAAAACCCTATCTGAAAAACAATGAAAAAAAGAAGAAAAAAGAAAAAGAAAGAGAGAGGGGGAAGGAGGGAGAGAGAGAGAGAGAGAGAGAGAGAGAGAGAGAGAGAGAGAGAGAGAGAGAAAGGCCCCATTCTCCATAACATTCAACCCAAACCCTCTGATTTCGCCTGGCCTGACTCTCCACCTATACTGTCCCTTCTACCTTGTTTTCTTCTTTCTCTGCTATCTCTCTAAACTCTGCTCTTGTGATTTTATTTCTGCAACATTACACCAATCTCTTTCCACTGACTTAGAGGTCTCCTTGTTGCCCTCATTTTTCAGGTCTTAAAATGTCACTCTTAGTCAGGTGTGATGGCACATGCCTTTAAGCCCAGCATGCAGAAGGCAGAGGCAGGCTGATCTCTGTGAGTTCAAGGCTAGCCTGCTCCACAAAGTGAGTTCCAGGACATCCAGGAATACACAGGAAAAATTAAAAGACAAAAAAAGGAGGCATAGAGACAGAAATGTCACTCTTCCGGAGGCCTTGCTCAAGGCTCTCAACCTGTATTGTCCCTCACAGTGCTGGCCTGTAGAAACAGCTTGCAAGACACATATGACTTTGAAATTTTCTAGACAGCCACATTTTCAATAGATAAAATAAACACATGAGATTAATTTTAATACTTTATAAAAATTTTACATATTACAGATACAATTATTTGAGTATGCAATCAAAAAGCCAAAAAATGACTAATGAGATACTTTATGAGGTTTTTTTTGTGAGCCCAGGTTTTTGAAGTCTAGAGTACAATTGCTAGCACATCTTACTTCATACAGCCCCTTACCAAGTACTCAGCAGTTACGTGTAGCTAAAGATACAGTGTTGGGCCGCATACCTCTAGAATCACATTTTCTTCACAGTGCTCTATTATAAAACTCTTTTGTTGGCCCGCGTGTTTTGCCTTTCCACAACAAGAACAAGTGTTTATTTGGCCAGGTTTCTTGGCCTTACATTCAGCACCTGGCACAAAACCTGGCACTTAGGAGGTAGTAAAAATTCAATGATCCCCTGGCCCTCCTCTATTCTGAGTTGCCAAAATGTGCCCATTGGAAGGAATCAGAACACATCATCCCCAAACATATCACTGTGGCATGTTGACAATTTTGAGCTAAGGGCAAATGGGAAACAGTAAGTATGGAAGCGCACTCTGCCCTCTTCCTTTCTTCCTAAAAGCGAGGATGTAAATTCCATTGAGAAGTGTGTCCTTTCTGTACCAAGAACAGAACATCCCTATCCCAGGGAACTGATACAATCCTATTAAACTTCATGGGCTTTCTAAATTATCCCTAGCATCTTTTAGCTTCCTTTTTATATTTCCTAATAAGTCCTCACAGTTTAGTACCCCTAAGCCATTTTCCTTCCTCTTGTCATCACATCTCCACAATTCATTGTTTTGGGTTGTTGTTGTTGTTATGTTGATACAACGGTATATGTGCCCTACTTATTTGAGGGCATCCTTGTCTTTTGTGGCAGCTGCCTTCACCATATAAATTATCAATACAAATAAAACTTACACACTTTTCTCCTATTAATTTCTCTTTTTTCTGTTAAAGTCACTTGGTTTCAGAACACTTCAATACTGGTTGGAAAGACCCTACACTCTGGTGCACTGTGCCAAAAGCCATAGAGAGATGCAGATCCTCTAATTGAGAAAGTCACGTGACATGAGGAGTTCAAAGTAACATCACTGGATAGTGCGAAAAAATGACAGAAATTGTGGCTAGAAAGTTTTCTCAATAAGAGAAAAACTACTGTCAGGGATAGCTAGGGAGTTCTTTCAGTATCTGAGAAGGAACTCTGTTGCCTAGCAACAACCCCAGGCTGAAGCATTGGAGACAGTCTCAAATTTCAGGGAGGCTCAGCCTACTGTGGGAATAATTACCCTAGGATCTTTTAATATGTTCTCTGAACTGTAAGAATGGGAGGGTCTAATGACATGACTCATGCGACAGGCTGGGTAACAGATGGTACATGCCATACACATCAGGAAAAACCTACAGACATCCATCTTCAAAGCAGAGCACGAAGGTGTTCTTCCCAAAGCCTCATACACTCTAGTCTACTTCCTCTCCAGCTCAATTTCTGGGGACACACGGAGCTCACATGAAAAATCAACGTTCTATGTGAATCCACAGCAGCCGTTTTGCACAGCGTAAGTAGCCCGTGTCCCACAGTGAGTGTGGGCATCGGTGACCGATGATAGGGCTGAAAGCAAGACATCAAAGTAGCTGGACTGAAACTATCATGACAAAACTAATCTGTGTACTAAATAGTTGTGCACGCACACTTATAACTGAAGGACAACTTTGTGTCTAACACCATGCTAAGCACTTCACACACTCAGATGTTCCTCGGGATATAACCTAGCTAAGGCTGAAAAACTGCCTGACAAATCGAGTTAAAACCCTAAGCATCTGAAACAGATGAGGGGAATATCTGGAATAGACAGGAGGGAGTTTATGAGGAATGGCACTGTTCCACAGTCTCTGGGAAAAGGGCATTCATTGCCTTGGGAACTAGAGACTGTAAGGGACTGAAGGCATCAGGAGCTCTATGTATCAGCACATACATCTGCGTCCATGTGATCCTATAGAGCTGTAGTTAGCAGCCTCTGGGTCACAACCCCTTTGGAGGCCACAACCCTTTCATAGGAATTGCCAAAGATCATCGGAAAACATGGATATTTACATTATGAGTCATATCAGTAGCAAAATTACAGTTATGAAGTAGCAGTGAAAATAGTTTCTGGTTGGGGTCACTGTATTAAAGGCTGCAGCATTAGCAAGGTTGAGAACCACGGCTATAGTGGTATCCCAGAGGAGACTCATTACCTTTGACTAAGGATTAGGAAAGGAAGTACAATATGCTTCAATAGCCAGAAGTTTCCAGAATAGAGATAGTTCCCCTCCAAGAAGGTATGCAGGGCTCTGATTTCCACTGTGAGAGGGCTTGTTCTATGGATGTTACTAACCACTCTGTTAGTCTCCTAAAATTCCATCCTAGGGGCTGGGAATACATGGTAGTTGGCAGAGCTCTTGCCTGGCATGCATGAAGTCCTAGGTTCAATTCTTCCCAGCAAAAACATTGCAATTTTTCTCATTTAAAAAAAAAAGAAAGAAATCCAGGATCAGGACCAAAATTCATTTTTAAAGAATACAACGGAAATGAATTTATTGTTAAATGCCTCAGTTCTCAGATACCTCATAGTGATTTTTCTAGTTTCAGTTTGCATTTTTCCTCCTCACATATTCCACAGCACCACCAACCTCCGTCTTTCTTTCCCTAGACACTGAGAGGTTCAAACCCACCCTCTTGCTCCTATGCTTCACCACAGAGCATCTAACGCAAGCCACACCTAATATCTAAATCTAAAGAATACATCTAAAATTAGTGAAGAGTCTCAACAACAAGCCAGACCCTGCGGTTGGGGCAAGAACATGAGTGTCTGTGGATGATTCTTTTTCCTCTGGCTTCTCATGAAGGACAAGAAAACATTTCTTAGGCTCCTTACAGAAGCAACATTCAGGGGGATCAAACCCCTCCTATCACATTCCCTTCCCCTTAGTTTCCCAGGGGCTAAGAAGAGCAGCTATGAGCACACAATCCTCTTGGACTGAGCCTGGGAATAGATAGAATTCAGGTGGAGGAAAACTAGCCAAACCCTTGATAATATTACTAAAATACAACATAAAACAACCACTCGCTCCTCAGCCTCAAACATGGAGAACAGTCTTGCTTGTTTTTCTTCACCCAGCAAAATTAATATTCCACCACCTTAATAAGGCGCGTGTCATATTATTAGAGGAGAACATGGCCCCAGAGCAGATTCTCAGAGGACATTAATAAGATATGGCTCCTGGTTATTTCCAGTGGGATGTCTGTTGTTACTATCTATATCTATTAATGTCATCACAGACGAGCTGCCTATTATTATAACACATCTCCTCTGGGAGCCATTGGGCATTTTCATAATTATAGAGTTATTTATCATTTTCAAAGAGCAGAGGGAAAATTCCATCTGTGCAAGACCCTTTCTGTCACAAGAGGGGCAAAACCAGAAAACATTTGGCTGGGAAATGCGTTGCCTCACCCCACCCTTAGCCTGGAACTCTGGTGGATTGAGAAACCCAGTCAAAACTTACTTTGAAAGAAGTTATGTGCTTCTTTTTTTACTTGTTTATGGTTTTACTTATCCACGTATTTGAATGGGAGGTCACCAACACCAGCCAGACGGAAAGCATGAGATGACACTTGTCCCTCTGAATGTGGTTGACAATTGCATGGCTGGGGCAGACTGAGGGGCCATTGGCAGTGGCACCAGGATTTATCCCAACTGCTTGTACTGGCTTTTTGGGAACCCATTCTCTTTTGATGGATACCTTGCTCAGCCTAGATATAGTAGGGAGGGCCTTGGACCTTTCACAAAGCAATGTGCCTTACCTTTTCTGAGGAGTGGATGTGGGTGGGAGTGGGGTAAGTGGAGTGAATGGGAGGAGAAGAGGGAGTGGGAACTTGGATTGGGTATGTATAATGAAAAAAATACGGTTTGTTTTCTTTTAAAAAAAATAAAAATTAAAAAAAATTATTGGTCTAGAATGGGGAGACAAAGAGGGATTTTGTTAGCAGTTTTTTAAAACCCAGCCTCTCCTCCACAGTGGGACTTGATGGACCTTCTCCTGTGACATGCACAGACCCACAGTGCAATCTGATGGGTCTTCTCCCATGACCCCCAAACAGCTTAATGGGGGGCAGACTCAGTCCCCACCAATTTCCACCAACTTCATGCTACAGCAATCTGGATTTTTTTTAAAAAAAATCCTTGGGAGTGGGGGCGGGGAGGTGGTACACACTTTTAATCCCAGCATTTGGGAAACAGAGGCAGGTAGTTCTCTGTGAGCTCAAGGCCAACCAAGAGTAAGACAGTCAGAGCTACACAGAAAACCTTGTCTGGGGGAGGGGGGGCAACCAACAACAAAAACCCATCCTAGGCAAGTCAAGATTCAGTCTGGGGAGAGGGAAGTCTTGATGGAGTAGCCATGAGGCCTGCAGCACCGCCTCTGTGAGTAGACAGGTCCGGTTCACTTGACAGATGAGAAGAACGAAAGACTGCCTGAGAAGATGTGGACCAGGCTTCCCGAGGCGTGGTCCAGTTTCAACTCTGGCTGCAGCATTGCTCTCCCGCAGCTGATTCCTTACTGCTAGTGATTATCGAGGTGTTGACTACCTTCCACAGATACACGCGCGCGCGCACGCACGCACGCACGCACACACACACGTACAAAATCAGAAAACACCATTGGCACCTAGGAGAGGGCACCCAGGAACCGAATGTTAGACAGATGTCAGAATACTGTGGTTATCTCGTGGAAGGGGCAAATGCCTCTGCCTAACACCTGTGCATGTTCACTGCAAGCTTACAAAATAAAAACAAAAACGATCTCAGCAAAGCAGAAAGGAGGAAGGACTGAGCATGCGTGCCAGCAAGTCAGCAGCTCTAAAGAAGGAGATCGGGTGTAGACAGCCTACGAATTATTCTCCCAAAGATAAAACAAGTCTTCATGAGCTCCCTGAGGGATGGTGAATGAGTTGTAGTAACCCAGACATTATCATACCAGGCTGAACTTCCCTCTTGCATATGAAGAGATTTGCATGCCTGCCATTCACTGCGATAAAGAATCTCTGTGAAATCCACTGTTCCCATTCGGGCCATTCTTAGCACCCAATCCCACTTTATTTTACTAACCAGCTTGCAGACTCGTTGTTTTCCATTTGTCCTCTGTGGACACCCAGTTTTCTCAAGCAGAATTTTGATGAGGCTTCGTGGATGGTTGAGAGACTGGTTGGCACCAACAGAGAGACCCCTTAGGACTTCTAGCAGGCCTTGACTCACAGTACTGCTGGTATCCTGAGTGAGGGCCTTGTCCGCCTCAGTAGAGGAAACAAGGCCGAGGAGGTAGGACAGTAGTAGCACCATCACCACTGAAAGATTTGTCAGGGTACACATGTCCACTCTTCCTTTGGCTTGAGCTGGCCTGCGGTGAGGGCTGTGCATAGGAGACCTTACAACCAGAGGAATTTCTGTGGTGGAAAGGAGAAGAAAAACCTTCAATTATTGTGCCTGCAACACATTTGAAAGCACCCACTAATTGGGTGGCTAAGCTGATTTGCAGTGGCAGCAACAGGGGGGAGGGTCTGTATATAGCATGTAACCCCAAAGACCAGCCAGGAAACTGGACTGAACTAAATCCACAAAAAGGCAAATGCTGAGAAGAGGCGCATTTCCTCTGTCTGCAGGCAGTGCCCGGCACAGGACCTGGAGAGAAGAGACACACCACTGTGAAGCAAGTCCTGTGAAGTCGGTGAAGAAAATTCAAGAGAAAATGACTTCCAATAAATTTCCAGTCTCACACCGAATTAGAATCTTTCAAGAGGACAATTTATTAGAAAAAAACAAGTTACATTTGGGAACCACTTGTTAGTTTCTAGCCTAATAGAAATCAAGACTCTGGAGAATGAAGTATCTTAGAAAAAACGAGAGCATTTCAAGACTCCAGGAGAATGATAAATCTGTGCACGCAAGAGTCTCTGAGAGCAAGGGAAGAGATTTCCGAATCAATCAGAATTTATGGAGAAAAAAAACACTCAGTTGACTGTTCAAGGAGTACAACATGTTAGCAGCATCTCCTGTAGGATCCAGAAATGAGCCCATAATGACCTTGAGGGTAAGAACAAGATTCTGAAATTATTTTCATGGTTTACAAAACAGTTTCAGACTCTTATGTTAGTATTTAAAATAAAGTTAGAGGGTGACACAAAACTTTGTAACCCCAGCACTTACCTCAAGAAAGAGAAATGGATATTTATCTTGAGCTCCCTGGGCCTTTAAATCTCGGAGAGCCTTTTGCGGTTCCCAAGTTCTGTTTTTAAAATTCTTTGACTGTGCGCTGGGAGCTGGAGAGGATTATTTCAGCCCAGAGACATTTCTAGTTGCTATGGAGAGGGCTGCTCAGAAGGTAAAAACGAAGGTGGATAAAAGCGGACAGTTTCGGGCTGACAGATTTTCCCTAACCGAAATGGGGTTAGGGAAATAACCTTTTATATTAACAGTTAGCACAGTGTTTTAGAATTATCTACAGTCATTTGCCTTTCAAGGAACAGAATCTAGGTCAAAAACTTCCACACTGCAAAGTAAAAGAGATCAGTGTTCTATAAGGTAGTCTGTCCAGCTGATCGCTCTTTCACTTTTGCTTAAACCAAAAGTTGCCGGAAAGACTGGCCCTTTAAAACTTCATTTCACAAGCTGCAAATGTTTACACGATGTTAGGACTTCAAAAGCAGTGTTAGTCCTACAAATGGGGAACTCATTCTAATCACTCATTGAATATGAAAACTGGGCACATAGGTGTGAGATGATCACAAAAGAAAGTTTGTGGGGCGATGGACTTTGCATGAATGGCTCAGAAAACATGACGGTTCTGTTAAGCTATCCACTGTGTACATGGTTTTGTCTCAAATGTCAAAGAAAGGACCTGGCCTTTTTCTCATGAGCATCATAGTGGTATTAACTGGAATTAAAGGCTGGACTCAGCCAAGAAACAAGGAGTTAGGCCAAAGACTTTCAATCTGAGGGTCCAGAAAGGGCTGAAGAACTGGCTTCAGACTACAGAGCATTGGACCAAAACTCCCTAACATCATATGCTCATCCCTAGAGAGCTGTCCCGGCAGGAGGAACCACCCTGTAAAGTCTTGGTCTATCCACTCTCAAAAGCCTGTTTAAAAAAAAAAAAAGAAAGAAAAATCCACTAAAAAATAATAGTTTACTACTTATGCAATAAATTAGCTGGTCTTAATCTCCTCATTAATTAAGTTATAAGGAACAGAACCACAAGTACACCAACTCCTATTGCTCCAAGACTAGTTTCTGCTTTGTTCTGACGAGTACTCCCAAGACTATGGCCTTGCTAGAGCATTTTCACCTGCTCCCTAATTCCTTTTTGCCATCGTCCGGCCTGAAAGTCATACATGGCCTCTGGTTCTCTGACTCAGGGCTGTAGTTGACACCCATCATGTTCACCCTTCCCGTTTTCCTGGCAAACTTGAAGTTAATCTTTCTTAAATGTGTTATGATTTTTCTTTTTGTTTGTTTTGGGGGTTTATTTGTTTTGTTTTTGTTTGGTTTTTATTTATTTTTAATTTTTTTCTTTGAATCAGAGATTCTCTGTGTCACCTTGGCTCTTCTGGAACTCACTCTATAGACAAGACTGGTCTTGAAATCACAGAGATCCACTTGCCTCTGTCTAAAGGTGTACGCCACCACTACTTGGCTTAAAGGTATTTTGTTTTTTGTTTTGTTTTGGGGGGGATCCAGACTAATTTCCAAGAAGTTAACTTCATGTGTTTATTAGCTACATAAAGGAGATGTTTTACTTTTGATTGAAAAATGTGAGATATTTGGCTCACATTTGTGACACATCTCACCCATGCGGTATCGGATGCGGTATTTCCTAACTTAGAGGAGCTTGTTTGTGCTGACATAGGAGGCTGCAGTGGAGCGGGGGCTGAGTCTTGCTGACTAGTTTTCTTTCACTCAGTTCTTTGCTTATTCATCTGTCGTGAACTTCAAATTCTGCCATACAGTGTATTGACACATGTTCTGTAAACAAGATAGAACTTAAAGGGACCTCTTAAAATCTAAAAGAATGGTGATTTAAGATGAGACTCAAACAAGACTTGAGACATCCTGGAGGTACAATCCTGAGGTACCATGTAGTCATCCATGTAAGCCACTCTAGGGATTGAGTCTCACTTCCATAATAATCCTGAATTTCTGTATGCATTATGACAGATTTTTAAGACACGTAGATGTCTTGAGCCTTCTGATAATTCACGCATTGTACATTTTGATTTAATGCTGTGGCAGAAGACGTTTCTCTGCCTGGGCACCCAGTTGTCCTTACAGAGGTATGGCTGGCACTTTCCCCCATATTCCTGTGCTGACTCCTTCCTTCTTTCTAAAATTCTATCCCTTCTAGATGTCATTTGTAACAGTGTCTCTTGACTTTTTTAAGCATCCATTTGTGTTTAAGTATCACACCAGCACTTTCATCATGAAAACATGATAAATGTTCAAAAATCCTCACTGTACTATTCGAGAATGCTCAGGGTCACACATTTAGCGAGAGTTGCCAGAATTCTAAGCCTGTCTGCATCAGAGTTAGTCCATGCCCTGCCAAGCAACCACTGCTTGTCATGTGACCCATGGCTTGTTTGTTTTTTTAAAATTCATTTGTGTGTGTGTGTGTGTGCCTACTTGATGATATGTATGTGAACCACATGTGTGCAGATGCCATAGAGGCCAGAAGAGGGCATCTGTAGGCAGAGTTTCTCTGAGTCTTGGCAGTCACTCCCAAGTAAGCACATGGAAAGTTATTATTATTTATAAATGCTCAGCTACTATCTCAGGCTTATTACTAACTAGGTCTTACAACTTAAATTAACTCATTTCTATTAATCTATGTGCTGCCAAGTGACTCATGGCTTTATCTGTCTTCCAGCATGTCTTGCTCCCTCTGTTTCTCCTGGCAACTCCTTTGACTCCACCCTTCTTCTTCCCAGAATTCTCCTAGTCTGGCCCTCCTGCACAGCTGTAGGCCAGACAGCTCTTTATCAATCAAAGGAGAGTAATATATATTTACAGAGTACAAAGATTGTTCCACAGCATTCCCCCCCCCTTTGTCTAGTTAAAAAGAAAGGTTTTAACTTTAACACAGCAAAATTATATAAAACAAAAAACAGTTATCAGGTAAGAATTACAGTTACAATATCCAGTCCATTTATATTTGGCAAAATTAGAGAAAAGGGACATCTGGCTGTCTGGACAGTCACTCCAAGTTCTGTAATATTGGGAATCCAACTTTGTCCTGCAGGCCTAGTATATTTGACACAATTTACAACAAAGCAGGAATTTTGAAGGAGTTCCTACCTTGTCTTGGCAAAGTTTTGCAGTCTCTTTCTTCTGTGCTTGCTTGTCCAATTTGGACAGCATACTGTCAGCAGTTGAGGCTAGGGCAGTTTCTTGCCTACAGTTAACATTTGTAAAAAATTGTAAACTCTATATGGAGTTTCTCTGATGCCTATCATCTTCTTTGAAGTAGATTGGTGCTGCAAAGAGCAGATATATCTCACTGTCAAGAAAAGTCTTATGCTAATAAAACATTTTAAATGCCATATTTTGTAGGCCTTTGAAATATTTGAAGATCATCTACCTATCAAAATAAACCTGTTTAACACATAAAATATATGTTACATGTCTTGTAGCTTTTCGAGGTTTATTTATTTTTATGTCTATAGCTAGGATTTCATGGATCTTCCCCAATCAAACCTAGTTTTCTTTATTCGAGAATGAATCCATAGGCTTATATCCTGTGGAAATAAAGGTATAACCTCGTCCCCAAAGAAACATAGTTTTGACTTCCATTTTGAAGTCAAGACATTTTAAAAATATATGAGTTGGCTTAATCAGCAGTTGTCATAATCCAGTGTATTTTGGCAGTTGTTGTTCCTTCATTAGCAATCAGAAAAATCTAAAGACAACACAATAACATACAGAATCCAGGCCATTTATGTATTTTCCATCTTTACACAACTTATTCTATTTTTACTCTATTCTTTTTTAAGGACTTTATTTTAATATTTTAAACTATTTTTAATCTATGACTGTCTGTATCATTTTTCTTTGTTCTCCAAAACCTATGCATGTTTATAAATACATTGTAATACATTTAAAGATTTTTCCTATTAAATCTGTCTTTATTGCATATCTGTAATCTTTTTCTGATTGCATCAGCCTTTAAACTGCTAAGCAATATACTTAAAACCTCTGTCTCTGTTTTGGTGGCTTACTCTATCCTGCTTGGTTTCCTGAGAGCCTAGTTTCACTACTGTCCCTACTCTGGGGAGTTTTGAGTACATGCTGTCAAGGGCCACCAAGTAAGGTACTGCCTGATACTTATAAATCCCATTTAAGTGTTCAGAAGCAGGGCCTCTTAAAAGAGTCAGGCCTGTTTATGCTGCTAGCATTGAGCCTGGAAGCTGGAAGCTGTCTCTTAGAGGACCCATGCCTCTGCTTGCAGTCAGCAAACAGATCCCACCTGAGAAAGGGTGGTTACCAAGAAGCCAAGCTTGACTCCATTTTTGTGTGCTTAGAATAATTTTTTAAGCTTTGTCAGGTCTGATGTGGAAACTATAGTCCCACATTGGAACATCATTTGTAGGTGGAGTCTCTGTGTCTCAGCAGTTGTTCCCAAATAACCACATGAAAATATATTATTTATAAATTGCTCAGCCAAAATTTCAGGCTTATTACTAATTAGCTCGTACACCTTAAGTTAACTCAGTTTTATTAATCTATGTGCTGCCACATGGTTCATGGCTTTATCTGTCCTCCAGCATGTCTTGCTCCCTCTGTATCTCCTGATGACTCCTCTGACTCTACCCTTCATCTTCCAAGAATTCTCCTAGTCTGTCTCTTTTGTCCAATCTCTCTTGCCCAGGTATAGGCCAGCCAGTTCTTTACTAACCAATGGGAACAATACATATTTATAATGTACAAAGATTGTTCCACAACAGGAATCAGATCCCCTGGAACTGGAGTTATGGATAGTTATCAGCCACCAAGTATATCCATCTTTCACCCATATTTTTTAAGTTCCCAAACAGCATGTAGATAATAGACAGATTTATAATTCAGAAGACAGATGGTTCCCATGTGTGGTAGTTGAATGTAATTAACCCCCATAATCTTATAGGGAGTGGTACTATTAGGAGGTATGACTTTGTTGGAGTGGGTATAGCCTTGTTAGAAGAAGTATGTCACTTTGAAGGTGAGCTTTGAGGTTTATTATGCTCAGGATACCAACCAGTGTATCAATTGACTTCCTGTTGCCTGTAAGATATGGCATTCTCAGCTCCAGTACCATATCTGCCTTCATGCTGCCATGATCCCCATCATAATAAAAATGAACTGAAACTCTGAAACTGTAAGTGAGCCACCCTAAATAATGTTTGCTTTCCAAGAATTGGCATGGTCATGGTGTTTCTTCACAGCATCAAAAATGCTAAGATGTTGTAAGGGGGCCACTTGTTTGTTTCTCAGCTGCCTGGCAGCTCAGACTCCTGAAATAATCACATAGAAACTATATTATTTAAATCACTGCTTGGCCCATTGGCTCTAGCTTCTTATTTCCTAACTTTTACATCTTAATATAACCCATTTTTATTAATCTGTGTATTGTCTTGTGGCTGTGGCTTACTGGGTAAAGTTTCTAGCACCTGTCTCTGGTGGGGACTACATGGCTTCTCCCTCCCTCTACCTCCTTTCTTCCAGCATTCAGTTTAGTTTTCCCCACCTAGTTATTCTCTACAATAGCAACAGGCCAAGGCAGTTACTTTATTAACCAATGGTATTCAAGAATACAGAGGGGAATCCCACATCACCTCCCCTTTTCTGTTTAAATAAAAAGGAAAGCTTTAACTTTAACATAGTAAAATTACATATAGCAAAACAGGTATCAAGTAAGAATTACAGTTACAATATTTATATTTACTTTATCTTTTGTCATACTAAGGAAACTATAATTATAACTATCTATCTATTCTTCAACTCCACCAAAGACGCCAGAAGGATGTAATATTGCCTAAGTAAACACAAAGTACATTGTAAACAACTTCTGATACTCTAGAATTGACAGAGACATCTCGCTGTCTGGACGGTCACCCAAAGTTCTTCTGTTCTGTTGGGGCATCCATCTTCAGCCTGCAGGTCCATAGTATCTAATAGACTTTTCCATAAGGCAGGGAATTTCAAAGACAGTTGCACCTATATTGGCAGTTTGTCTGTAACATTTTTCTGTGTCCTGCAGAATGTCTGGCAGACTCTTTTCTGTAGCAGGAACCCCGAAGGACCATCTCACCTTTAAGCAAGTTCATCAGTCATTTCTCTGAGTCCTGCATGTCCAGCTCATATGGCATAGCATCAAGCAGTCCAGACAAGATCAATTTCTTGCCAAAAGGGCTAGCAAACTCCATAAGAAGCCTCGTTAGTGTCTCTTCCTCTTAAAGTAGATTGGTGCTGCCAGGAGCAGATGTGTCTCATTGTCATAAAAAGTCCTAAGTCATTAAAACATTTTAAATGCCATATTCTGAAGGTCTCTGAAAGATTTGAAGTATACCTATCTGAAATACATCTCTGTATATCTAGAAAACATAACTAATATGACTACAAGTTTAACTATTATAGATGATTATCTATTAATCTGTATTTCTTCATTATACATTCCATTTTTAAAGAGTTGAACAAACAAATACCATAATCAAGAGTAGACACACAGAATAAATAAGTATTTTTTAAAAGAGAGATAAAAGGTTTATTTTATCTTACAGTTTCAGACATCTTGGTCCATGGTTATCTTGGCTCCACTGTTTCTGGGCCTGCAAGTAGCAAGGTAGAACATTGCAACAGGAAGCATGGAAGGCAGCTTACATTATGGTGCACAGGAAGAAGGAAGGAAGAGGAAGAGAGAGAATACAAAATATACCCTTTAAAGACACACCTTTATTTACCTACTTTTGCCAGCCAGCTCTACTTCCTGATAGCCCCACCCAGCCATGAACCCAATAGAACAGTCCACTGATGAGGTTAGCATATTCATCACCCAGTTACATCTCACTGGTACTGTCGGCTGTGAACCATGCCTTCTTAGGAAACTTTATAACCATTCCAGGCTACAATGGAGTGAGTGGACTAGCCAAACAGAAAGTGCCCATAGGTAGGGACCAGTCACATATACCTCTCTGTGACATTGTAAAGTCATAGTATTTCCAATACTTAGAAACACATCAAGATATATTGAATTTTGCCCTGTGAATTGCATTTCCTTTCAAAGCTGATAGTAAATGATAAAGCTATGGATTTCATATGTGACCTTCCAACAGTGTTTCTTTTTCATGTAGAAATTAGCATGGTTACAAATTAAAATTTAAAAAAAAATGAGTAGGTTAAAAACATCAATTATTCAACAAAGATAAAAATAAAGATAAAAGAGATTATCTTCAATAGTTTGGGTCCTCACTGTAAGTGTTGCAGCTCTGATAGAAAGGTATCCTGGCAGTCAGAAGCTGAGGAATACCTACTTCTTCAAAGGGAAAGTTATTCCAACAGAAGTGTTACAGCTCTGTTCCATCAGGGAAGAGTTTCCCCAGCAAGCTTCAGGAAAGGTTTCCCTAATGCAAGTATAACTGTTGTAATAGGAGCAGCAGGGCTGGGCTGTGTCCCGCCACCCGGCTAGCTTTACCTGAAATAATTACACGGAAACTGTATTCTTTTAAACACTGCCTGGCCCATTAGTTCCAGCCTCTTATTGGCTAGCTCTTACATATCGATCCAACCCAT
>NC_022018.1:2361151-2385995 GCF_000317375.1 Microtus ochrogaster | reverse complement strand
ATTAAAGGCGTGCGCCACCACCGCCTGGCCGATCCAACCCATTTCTAATATCCCTGTAACACCACAGGTGTCTTACCAGGGAAGATCTTAACCTGCATCTGTGTCCGGTAGGAGAATCATGGTGACTCCTTGACTCAGCTTCTTTCTCCCAGCATTCTGTTCTGTTTACTCCGCCTACCTAATTTTATGTCCTATTAAAGGGCCAAGGCAGTCTCTTTATTTAACCAATGAAATTAACACAAGCCAGAAGACTCTCCCCCATCATATAACAACTCTGTCCCAGCAGGAGAGGGTTTCCTGGTGAGGTTGCTAACAGCTCTGCTCTGCTGCAGAGAAGTGTTACAGCTCTGCTCAGCTCTCCCAAAGTGCAACAACTCTGCTCCAACAACAAAATGTTTCCCCTTCCAAAGTGTTGCAGCTCTTCTCTGCTCCAGCTCTGCTCCAATTCTTCTCCGCTAAGGGAAAGCTTCCCCATGGAAGTGTAGCTATCAGTTCTGCTCTGCTTTGGCAAGAGCCATTACAGCTCTGTTTCAGTGAAAGTTGTTATAGCTTCGTTCCATTCCAGCAAAAGAAAGTTGTTACAACAAACCTCACTCAAGAGATTTATTGAGAGGGAGGAATCCAGGCAGAGTGGCTGCCTCTGCAAGGGTGGAAAAAAAAAAAAACCCAAAACTGAACAGGTATAGAACTTATATAGGGTTTCTAAGGGATGGAGTTTTCCAGAGTGAAGATTTTCAGGGTGGGGATTGGTAGGATTTCAAATCCTGAGCTTGGTACAAGCTCAGAGATTGGTTAGATTTCATACTCAGGGATTGGTTGTTTTTTTTTTTTTTTTGTTTTCAGGGACTGGTTGGCTTTTATGGTTAGATTTCAAGTTTTGAATTGGTTAGAATCAAGGTGTGTTTTCTTGGGTCTGGTCTCAGGGCCAGGGTGTTCTTTCACTGGTCCTTTTTACCCTACATTCACTCTTTATTCTTTTAATTTAATTTCTATTATATATCTATTTATGAGTTCACTGTTTATCTACAGGATCATATCAATCTTGTTAGACTTGTATCTGCTTTATCTTGTAAGAAACATATTTGTCATCTTGAAAGTTTGCTTCTCAGAAAATTGAAATAAAATACACTATTTGTGTCACTCATTAAGTTGCTGTCTGTCATCTTTTGAGTTTAGGGTAAGATCAACAAAATCCCATTTCTGTGAAAGCACTTTCAGGTTTTTCACTGATTTGAGTCAAATATCAACCTAAGTTCAGCTTGATACAAGAAAAATATGTCTTTCCCTCTTTTTACAATGCTGTTTCTTCAAGTGACATTATCAGGCAAGGGAGAAACTAATAAAAACAGAAAACTAATATTAGGAGAAGTAGTGGGTGCCTTCAATTTCACAGCTACACTCTGAGTCACTAGGAATGAGTCTCTATGTAAACAAGGCCTGTTCTGAGTTTCTGTATGACAAATTAACCTGAAACAATTCACAAGATGCATGACTTACCTTGCCATGTGGGTCAGGGATCCTCTGCTTCAGAATATGTCACAAGTTGTAATGTTTTCAGCCAGAGATGTGGTTATTTTTTAAGACTTGCCTAAATGGGGATCCCCTTTCAAGCTCACATGAGTGTTAGCAAATGATGGAATCTAATTGGAGTAATGTCTACACCGTATCAGTTAAAGATGAATCACTGGACCCACTCACACTTGATGGGATACTATGTGGTCTAGCTTACCAAGATACCTAGGGCCATAACTTACCAAGCACAGAATGGTAAGAAGTTATAAGCTAATGAAGCATTCAAAAGAGCATTTTTGCTATCCATAGCCCTTTTGGGGTTATGAAGAAGATGGCATTTACATCATCTCTTGACCATCTTCCAACTTTACCCATTTTTAAATTCCCCAGATTAGCTTCAAATATCAACAAAAGATAGATTTAACCTTTTTATTTATTCAGAATCTTAATAATCAAGTAAAACATTGGGGCTGTTTTCTTCTTTAAAAAATGAATCTTACTTGTTTGATCCTAAAATTATAAATTATCCCACACTGCACACCCTTTTGCAAGTCACTCTTGAGTTAGAGAGATATCTCTCTGCTTCTTGTTCTGAGATAATCCTTCTCTGTAATGCCTTCTACAGCCAAGTCCTCCCTAAAGGCTAACCAGAGGGGCCCACTCTGTCTCCAACTTTGAACCTCCAGAACTATGATCTATATAAACATTTTATACACAAATTAGCCTGCCTCAGGCATTTCATAGCAATAAAAAAGATTAATATAACCAAACATGACTTTATTTCTCAAACAAAAAATATTGCCATTTGTACAATGTTCTTAAAAAATAGAATTCTTTATTCTTTTAAGAGTTTTAAATTGATTAATGGATATATCTGATCATGTAGCTTACATTAAAATTTTTGCCATTTAAATAGCATTCAAAATAAGAATACTTTTTAAAAGTTCAAGTTCAAATATTGCTAAGAAAAAGTGATTCAACACTATGCTAATTAAGTTAACGGCATTGATGAATATGCTACCAAATAAGTCGTTCAAAGCTTATTCTTCACTAGATTTAGTCATAGTATAAGCTGGGATGCTTCCAGTACCTGAGAAACTATTAGATGTAATTTTTTTTTACTTTTGGCCTCTATGTGTAATGTCCTGGAGCTTGGTAATGCGTACCTGTAATCTCAGCCCTTGGAAGGAAGACTGAGACAGGAGGATGAAAGTTCAAGGTCAATCTGGGATACATAGTAAGAACGCACTTAAAAATTACCTCAAAAACACTAAAAAATATTTACATATAATGTTATATAAATCATAGCTATATTAAATCTTTTATGGCCAAGTAATTTGATATCAATAAAGTATTAATTATAACTACCTACTGATGACTAAAATTTAGAATTTTATGTTTATTATACTTTCCAAAGTTTGATTTTTAAGATGTATATAATTTTACATAGAAAAATAATTGTCCCTTTTTTTTCAAGGAAAGACTAAATGAAAATAACAGCTTATTTTAATAAAATTATTTATTTATTTATTTTAGGGTAAAAAGTCTTCCTCTTAAAAACTTGGTGGGTGCCATAATTTACAAAGCTAATGATAATGATGATTACACCTTGGGAAAATATTTCTTACTATTGTAGAAATTCACTATAGTAAAATGTTCTTTGGAACAGAATTTTAAGGCTACCTGGCATTAAATCATGCCACAATAATATCAATATGCTGTGATATTTGAGCTGGGTCTTACAAGAAATAAAAATCTATGTGTTTGGAGACAAAGAGTTCTGGCTCCAAGAAGGACTCAAAAGAGTACCCTCTGTTCTTATGAAACTTTTGTATCTGGCACATTTATGCCCTCAGTAAATGTTTTCATCACTTTTCAATTGTTATCCAAGCTCTACAGTGTCATTCTAGAAAACATAATCTTAAACCCTGTGATAATTAGTACCAATTATCTTGACTAGATCCAGGCTCCCTAGGACACAAACCTCTGGGCTTGTCTATGAAAGATTATCTATACTGGATTAATTGAATTGGGAAGACTTACCCTAAATGTACGTGACTCTACTTTGTGGGTTGGGGTGCTAGAAGGCATAAAACCAAGTAAGAGAGCTTGGCATGAACATTCATGTCTCTGTCCCCTGACTGTAGAAATAGTGTGACTAGCTGTCTCCAGCTCCTACTGCCATGCTTCCTACATGAAACATGATGGCCTGCACCCTCAAACTGTAAGCTCTGTAACATGACAGCCTGCTTGTTGGGGTTTCAGTCCTGCCCGGTACCTTGCAACCGGCAAGCCCCAAAGAAAATCACAGAGAGATCCCCATAAGATTATAAACTGATTGGCCCATTAGCTCAGTCTTCTTATTAGTTCTTGTACCTTATCTATGTTAGCCACATGGCTCTCGATACCTTTCAGTAGGGCAGGTTACATCTTGCTTCTCGGTGGTCTGGGCTGGAATGGGAGCAATGGGGCTCCTCCTTTCCAGCATTCTCCTGTTCTACTTCCTGTCTGGTTTACCTGCCTATACTTCCTGCCTCACCAATCAGTGTTTTATTAAAATACATGATTGACAGAATACAGATAATTCTCCTGCACCAGAGCTCAGTTAAACCCTTCCTTCCTTAAGTTACAGTTGACAGGTATCTATCAACCCAATGAGAGTAGTAACTGAGCCCATCTCTATCTCTTTAGCTCCTTCTCTAAACCAGCATCCCTTGTCTCTTGGGGATTCTTTAGATTAAAGTTTTCATGCTACTATACCAGACTAAAATGGCCCATTCTTCTCCTAAACCTATAGGTTTCTATTTCTTTTAAGACCTAGTTCTGACATCACTTCAAGTCAGAGCATTTTATTAAAAGAGTCATCTCCCCAGCTCTGTTTCCCTTGGCTAAGGAAACAGAAACCTGTTAAGCAATCATCACAACAGTATAGTTATCATGGAGGTTCAGGCCCTCTCAAGTGATTAGCAAAAAAGAACTAGTTAATTTATGGGACATCTTTTCAGTTGACCACTATGCAGTCAATTAATTAAGTCATTTTATAGGTATTACTAAAAAATAATTTTTAAAAGCTAGCTTAAGGGAAAAATAAGGCATATAACTTTGCATTTGTATAAAATAACAATGTGAGGGAGTATATATTGCTTTTTCTTTTTGCTATATATAGCAGTTCCTATCTATATAAATGCTACTATATTAACCTTTATATTTTCCAGAGACATGCTGTGATATGTACACGCATAGGAGTGCATACATGGGTATGTATTTACGTATAAAGTATTGGCAACATTAGGACAACATAGATCAAATTGCCAAATTGATTTTTTTCCCAGCTGATATCCCCTAAGCTGTTATAACTTCAGGCAAGGTTATTTGGCCTGACTTTCCCTGTGGCAGTAACCATAAAAATTCTTTTGCATGAGATGTCCTTCCCACAGCCAGGGTGAAAAATGGCTGTGAGTACCAGAGATAATTAATGGGAAGGCAACAGATATAAATAAACAAGCTCTGAAGTGGCCCTTATCTTCCCCCAGCCTCTGACCCTCCTCACCCTCTCTGAGTAACGTTCCTAGAACTTACTGCCTAGTCCAGTTATTTATTTGGCCTGCTTTTCCTTCACAAATTTAGTATTATTATTTGCCTGAAAAATATAAAAGTATCACACTTCCATCACTTTTTTAGACTTCACTCTGCTGTAAGGATCCCCGTGCTATGAGGAAAAACTCTAGATCTTTTCTCTTTGCAAATCAGCTCCTGACATGAATGAGTTCCCATATGCAGTCACAGAGCCTGTACAAGTTTCAGGGAGGGAGTAATTCGGGGTCTTCTTCCTCTCACCCTACGATGTATTATCTGTTTCTTCACGATTCTGCGGTTGAGGAAGTTGATCGAGGTGAGAACAGTGATGAACGGAGCAACTGCATTAAGATTCTGCTTTTGCTGTTCTCAGTACTGACGATTTTAGAAAAAATAGCAGAAGGCCCTTAGTACCACACTGGTCCCAAGGCCTTTGTCTCTCGGAGAGGGGGACAAGGAGGTTCAGGAAAGCCCATTAACCTTTGCTGACGCGGTTTCCAGGACGCTCCTGCTCCTGCTACTGCCTCGGGTACACACTGACACTTGGTTTTGGGTTGTTCCGGCCTTTGGTTTGGCTCCACCTCATGGCCACTTTCATTATCTCCTGACCCTTTCTTTTGTCCTCTTGCCCGGGAAGGAAACTCATGCAGATAAAAGTCCTTGCTCTCCTATCATTTTTTTTTCATTTTTTTCCTTTCAAGGTTATCATGATTGCTTGATGACTCATTGTCCATCCATTGCTCAAATTCTGTCTCTGCTTCTTGGGCTGTAGAATAAGCTACACGATGATCCTGAATTTTCTGTGAGAGTGACTGTCTTAGCTACTGTTCTGTTGCTGTGAAGAGACTCCATGACCCAGACAACTTATAAAAGCATTTCACTGGAAGCTTGCCTACAGTTTCAGAGGGTTACTTCCATAACCACATGGTGAGGGCAAGAGAGTAGCGGGGCAGGCTTGGTGCTGGAATGGTAACTGAGAGCTTCTGTCTTATCCCCAAGATGGAGGCAAACAAAGAGGGATTCTGGGCCTGGTGTGGGTTTTTGATATCTCAAAGCCCATCCCTAAGTACCCACCTCCAACAAAGCCACACCTCCTAATCCTTCCTAAACAGTCCACTAACCGGGAACCAACCATGGGGCGGGCAGGGGGGGGGGCATTTTCATTTAAACCACCAGAGTGATGATATAAACTGATTTCAGAGCACAACTGATGACAGCTGTGGCTGCGGGCACATGATCAAGCCACCTCAAATTTAAGCAGGGATAAGGTAAAGCTAGTGAATTTGCACCCTTAGCAAAGGAGCTATTGTTAATTGGATAGCTACTGAAGCCAGCAGGGGGATTGTCTTCATTGACGCTGTCCCTGAAAGCGGCCCCAGTGGCTGTTCCTACATTCATTAACATAAAAAGAGCACTAAGCAGATTTTGTGGGGTTAAAAAGAACAAAACAACAAAAATCATGATGTTGAAATTGGGGAGGAAAAATGGTATGGGTGAAAGGAAAAACTTGGAGAGAAAGGAATGTAGATTTTATTAAAACATGCTATGTGCACGTATGAAATTCTCAAACAATGAAAAAATTAAGGAGAAGGATATTCACTGCTCTTTGGGAATCCTTAACCCATTATTGAGTACAAAAAACTTAGAGCAAAAAAAAAAAGTTGAATTGACTTTGAACTTTATAATAACATGGAACCATCTATGTGAGATCAAGTGAACCACACAGGTTAGGGATGCCCTCGAACAAAATGGCTGTCACTGGGCACCAATTGGCATTCAGTCACGGCTGTCAAGAAGTCCTCAGGAGTCGTATTGGACCCACAAAGTAGGTCATAGGATATTCTGGTTCATTAATAGACAGATCTCCAAGTATAAATGTATCTTCTTATGTGTATGCATGCAGACATACATGTGTATAGAGAGATGTGTTTATATCTGTCTATATCAGATATGTATCCTAGTATGATTATAAAAATTGTGAAGGCTGAGAATTCCAAGACTTTTCTGCAAACTGAAGACCCAGAGGAGCAGGTGGCAGAATTCAGTCTAAGTTCTAAGACCCACAGCCAGTGACGTGACTTCTAGTCCAAACACAGTCAAGTCTGAAGCTCCCAGATCAAACAGGGTGACCAGAAGCAAAAGGGTGGACTCATTTTCCTCCTCCCTTGGTTCTTTCCAGTCCCGCAGTGGACAGGGAGACACCCAGCCACACTGAAAGGCAAGCAAACTCCACTATTGATTCTTCCCAATCTCAGCGGGGTGTGGTGACACGTGCCAGTAATCTTAGCACTTGGGAGACTTAGCAGGACCTACTGTGCCTTGCTCTACCGAGAACTCGCTCTCATGTGCTGGGGCTTTTGGCTTTTATCTTAGCCTATGCGAGATTTCTTGGCAGGGATCTTCTCTTGGCTAAACCGTTCTGCTTCTCGTGAAGGAGCAAGTGTTTTGTAAGCAGTTCTTTGGTATCCTGAGGCTTGGCACTGCACGACATACTTGGTTGAAGACAGTCCAAAAGAACACAGTGGCTTGGACCGTCCAAGGATCAACTTCAGGAAAGGTGACCTGATACAGCCTCTACTTGGTCAGCTTATTCTCCCCACTTTTGTAGATGTGCAGCACCCACAGTTTTGTTGTCCTTCAAGGATGAAATCTGACTTTTAAATAAAACAAGAAAAGAACAAAACAAACAGGGAAGCTGTCCACACGGTGAGGGGGTGCAGAGGGGAGCTTGGGCTCCAGCGGCTCAAGCTGGCTGAGGTGCTCAGAGTGTGTGCCAGATTCCTTGCTACTTGGCAGTAGATCCAAGTCAGCTGCTAGGGCTAAGGTCCCGACTGAGTCTGCTTTCTTCATGTACTGTAGGTTTTGCCCGGAGGAGGTGTACCCCTGCAAAAGTCAAAGGTGGAGTCCTACCTGTGATACAGAGGTCACAGGTACCTGAGACTCATTTCTGACACCTTCAGCCAGGTTGCTATGTGTCCCCGGACAGAGGGCTGTCAGCAAAGGTTGCAGAGTGCATTCACCATGGATGCCCCTGTTCTGAAAGAAGTATTTATTTAAAGGCCCATTCCTAGTTATAGTCAGGCTGAGGAACTGGCTCAGGGAATAAAGTGTTTCCCAGGCAAGTACCAGGACCTAAGTTCCATGTCCAGAACCTACATTTTAAAAAGGTAGCACACACTTGTAATTCCAGGTCTGGGGAGGCAGAGACAGGGAGCTTGTTGATTAAACAGCCCAGCCTACTTGGTGAATTCCAGTGAGAAACCCCATCTCAAAACAAACAAACAAACAAACAAAAACCTAGACAAATTTAAGAAGCAATACCTATGATAGACCTCATCATTCGGCCTCCACACATGCGTGTGCTCACCCCTCCCACATACAAACTTATATATAAAAGTAATAAAAGGAAATCTAACTCAGTAACACAAGAAGCACAGAGTAAGGTGCATTGCTCAAAGAGTAAAACCTTACCAGTCAAATAAATGATTCTATTCAAAGAAGTGGATTCCTACAGAACATCAACCCTTCTCTACTGGACACTTAAGTCCTCCCCACCAGTACCAGAGCTAGGACCTCTGACTTTGGAATCAATCCCGATGGTAGTATATGACAAAGAAACAATGTATAGAATCCCACAAGGCCACATGCTACTATTCCACACTAGATGACCACCAAATCATTACCATAGAATAACAAAGGGGACCTTAATCTCCACACATTTGAGGGGATAATATCCCTTCAAACTGTGTATAGCCAATTCTAAGAAGCGGCTGCGGTTTCTACTTCTGCCTTTTTTTTTTCAAATAGAGAATAAAGCTGTATTAGCAAGATTTGCTCATTCTGTGCGCTCAGCACAGAAGTTCCTGCTTCCTTCCTTTTAGGAGATGAGCAGCGCTGTGACCCAAGAATTCTGAAATTCTCCTGAGGTCAGCATCACCATGAAGACACACTTCACTCTCCTCATCAATAAGGCAGCAACGTGATTCTATTTACAGAAATGTAAGTTCTGCCCCAGAACTACAGAAACCCTGGCCATTCCTCTCTTGGAGTTCATACTCCAGGATTAGACAAATGAGACGTATTTGCTTGCACATACTCATTAGTGGTTCTGATGATAGGGACCTGGAAACAGTATAACACCAGGAAAGGGAAGAAGCTCAGGGGAAACGTGTCATGTTACCAGCTTTCCATCACTATAACACAATACTGGCAGTCCTCATTTATAAAGAGCTCTTTTTCATGTGTGGTACCTCATGTCTGTAACCCCAATACTCAGGTGCCAAGACATGAGGGCCAAGAAAATTTAAGGACAGAATAAGTCACATACTAATTCTGGGCTAGCTTGGCTTATACAACAAGACCATGGCTCAAAATGAGAGACGAGGAGGAGAAAGAGACAGAGAAAAGCGGAGGGAAACAAAGATGGAAAAAGAAGGAAAGATACTTTTGATCACGGTGTTAAAGCTCCCAGCCTATGGCCAAGTAGACCGGGGCACGGTTCTATCGCTCTGAAGAGACACCATGACCAAAGCATTTAATTATGGGCTTGCTCATAGTTTCAGAAAATAGTCCATTGTCTCCATGGCAATACACAGGTGGACATAGTTCTATATCCTGATCCATACAAAGAGAGAGAGAATTGGAACCTAGAATTGACTTTTGTAACTATAAAGCCCCCCACCTCTGCCCAGTGACACACTTCTTTTGAAAGGGCCACACCTCTTAATCCTTTTAATCCTTTCAAACAGCTCCGCTCCCTGGTGACTAAGCATTCAAATAGATGAGCCTAAAGGGGGCATTATTATTTAAATCATCAGTAGCCTGTGTTAAGGCAACATATGTGGAAGCGGCATGTGACAGAGAAAGCCAGTCCATTAAGAGCCAGAGAACAAAGATGAAGGGGTAGCGGGTAGCGACTGGTGGGCAGAGTTGGGGGCCCCACAGTTGCTTTCAAGAATATACCTTTAAGTTCCAAGGAGTTTTTATAAGGTCTTATCTTCCAAAAGTTCCCTCATTTCCCAATAATGCCACTCTGGAACCAGGACTGGGGACCATTTATCTACACCAAGCCCTGGAGCTGAATTTGGCACCTATAATTCCTGACAGAGGAAAAGTGGAGATGCTCTTGGGCTGTGCCCTTGGGTTATGAGAGACTTCTAACAATTTTGGGAAATACTATTTTGACCTGATATGGCTGTAAACACAGTATTTGTCAAATTGGCAGACTAAGGCAGGTCTTCCTTAGGCTCTCCGTAGAAGCTGACTAAAATACAGGTTTCAGGGCTACTGATCAAGGTACTTCATCAAAATTCCAAGTATGGACTCACAGGAAGGGGACCTTTAAACAGGCTCCAAGGACACCAGTGTACAGCAGGGTGGAGATCCCCACCACTACCACCAAAACCATGCACCGTGGGCAGAGGAGTTTGGGAGTTCTTGCCCTTACAGGAAGCAAATAAATGCACATTATTTTAAATAAATAAAATCCGAAAACCAGCAAGAAAAAGCCTGGTAGTTACAAAGGGTTCTTTAACATCCCCAGGGTACTAGACCCCAAACAAGACAGCTGTCCGACTGAGGGTTTCCACTTAACACTCAGGACTAGCTCAAGATCAATAGTTGTTACCAAACAAAAGCAGCAGTACTCAGTGTCTCCAGCCAAGCAAAGGAGCGTTCTAATGTCGCTGTCACCTTTTCTTAAAGGAACTGACTGTCAGGGGGCCCTTCCAAATGAAACAATGCTACTTACAGAATGCCAAAGAACTTCTAATACCAAAACATGCATTCCTGGTACTTGGTGGTGTGGTTTGGGTAAAATTTCCCACTGAAACCATCTCCTCCTGATATATTTCTATGATAATATTTATTGAGACTTAATCAAAAACAATACTTTAAGGCCATTTTCTTATGTGATATTTGGACGTGATATGTATTCCCAACAAAAGACCAGAAACAGGAAAAAGGCAATAATACAATGATTTTTTGGTCAAAGTCCATCTTCAACAAAAACTGGTTATTTTCTGAGCAGTCATGCTACTCTAGGGAACTTGCCCCCTGTTCATCTTGTAACTGTGAGAGAAATCACTGCATTCACTTCTCTGGAATCCAACTAATCGGGAATGTTGAGGAAGAATTCACACTATCAGCTAGTACTTTTTAAATATCATTTCTTTGTATCTAAGGCCCTTTGCGCTGCTGTAATAGAAGTAGGTAACTTAAAAGAACAGAACTACTTTCCCACAGCTCTCCAGAAGAAGTCCACTTTCAATGGACTGGCATCCTGCTAGAGCCCCCTACATGACGCTTCAAAGGAGGACAGTTTGATCCTCGTGTGGTAGAAGGCACAAGGACAGAAGATCTGAATCTGCGTGATGACTCCTTCCTAAGGAACTCAATCACAACGCCAAAGCAGGGTTCCCACAGAACAGCCTGCCTGTCCACACTATCCCATTAACTACCAGGTTTCAGTACTGCTTTAGTAGGGTTCCAGTCAAACTACGGAGTGTCAGTAAGGCCACACACTACCTGGTAGAACTGACTGGAACTTTACTTCTGCTTGTTGCTTTTATGAGCACATATACACAGAGGCCAGAGGACAATCTGAGATGCCATCCTCAGGAATATCATCCACCTCCTTGAAATAATCATCTCTCACTGACATGGAGATCACAGATTAGGCTAAACTGACTGACCATTGAGCCTTGGGATTACAAGTGTGAACCATCATGCTGACTTTTTACATAGATTCTGAGGATCTGGGAATCAAGATTGGGTCTTTACATTTTCCAGGCAAAACTGAGACATACACACACACACACACACACACACACACACACACTTTAAATGACAGTTTCTTTATACTTTTCAGGCAAAATTCACACACACACACACACACACACACACACCCCTTAACCGAGAGTTTCTTTGGTTCTCTTGAGTCCCACTCCCAGATTCCAATCTAAGAGATTGGAGGTGAGGGCTTGGTGATTACAATCACAACCTAAGACTTGTGTTTGGTGAGACTGGCTCTCCCTGATATCTCAGCTGAGAAATACTTACTAACATGGGCCTTTTATTCTCTTAGCCATACAAAGGTTTGCAAAGAAAGAAGCTGCCGACTCTAGCTTGCTCCAGAACAGGCAATATGATGATGATTTCTGATCATTGTGTGTCTGTGCACATCACTGCCACACCAACTTCAGTGTCGTCTGTGTGACATGACATATGTCATTATGCTGGATGGGAGCTACGTGTCCCATGGGACTAGGCTTCCTGGAGGTCAATGGCAGACAGCCTGGTATTAGTCACCGCTGAGGCATAGACGGGTTTCTTGATTAGCTGGCTATGCGGGATATGAGCGTTGCACAATTTCTTTCATAATAATGATAGTCTTTATATATATACAAGACAAGGATCATTCTCTTCAGGAACAGCTCTGGGATAAGGAAGCACAGTATGGAAATGTATAAGACTACAGCAGAACCTTTGTCATACACAGGGTGTATGATGAGCAAGGGAATAGATGGGTTAATGTTGATGGACAGAGACTGTTATGTTATACTCTGAACTTTATGGGCAGGCTTGCTAGATCCCAACCCCCATAGTGTCTGCTGCATAAGAAGCTACTAAAAAGTATATTTCAGCAGGTGCAGAGAGCTGATTAGGTATATTTGGTCACTAGATGAAACAAAGGGTTAGGAAGAGGAAAGGCCATGATAGCGATAATGAGACAGAAACTTTCTATTCATAAGATGAAACCACTTGTCTGAGGTTTACGTTCTCAAGGACAAGATTTTCTTTTCTAAGGATGTTTTATGTCTAACACCTGTCCCTGGTAATGTGACTAAAAGAAGCTTTCATACTGTGCCAACTGTTGACACATGGCCTTCTGACTTGTTCTTTGTTTGATTACTATATAATGAAAACATAAATTTAGTAAAAGTACAGCAGATTCCAAGCACTCCCTTGTGTGTTGTGTCTGTCTGTCATTCGCCGAACTTGTGCCTTCCTGCATACCAAGACCGTGCTTCTCCCGCGGTCTGAGTGACTCCCCCCGTGACACATCACAGTCTGTCACAAGGACTGTGGAGACCATTGATCCTGATTACCTGTGGCTGTACTAGATCATAGCCCAGGATTCAGATGTATATAAAGCAGACATGGTTCTTAAAATTAGGCCAGGTCATGTAGGAAGCTTTCTTTATTCGGTCCCTCTGGTAGGTCACGTGAGCAGAGCCTGACTCACACACATGAGGGTTCTGAATGCAAAAGGAGAATGGGAAGTCCAGCAGAGTCTACAGCAGAGTCCCAGCCCAGCTCTCCCTCTGCATCCCTCCCTTTCTGCTCAAGGCCCCTTGATCACCCAATCCGCTCTCTCAAGCTCCACCTCTACCATTCGCCTTCCCCAAGAAGCTCTCCATTCTAAGACCCTTTTCAAGGGTCTATTCTAACGTCTTTTCCCAGACATTGTTCCTGGCATTCAGAGAAAGGCTACTGCCTCTTATATTTCAGACCCACTGGCTTATATTGGTCTCATTCTTCCAGGACCCTAGCAGCGACTTCACATAGTTGTGGGCTTTTGTTGTTGTTATTGTTGGTGGTTGTGATTGTTAGTATTTAGGCATCTGTATTGACAGGATATGTCCTCCGCTGCAGCCACTAAGAGCACCTCCTGTGCACATTTGCTATGCTTCTTTTTTTAAAAGAAGAGTTTGCCCACCTCCTTTCTCTCCCTCTCTCTCTTTCTCTTTCTCTCTTCCTTTCTCTCTCTTTCTCTTCCACCACTCTTGTCCCTAGGGACTTGTCCCTACCCCCACACACACACCTTCTCTGCCCCCTTCTCTCCTCTTCCAATAAAGCCCCTACGTGAGCCTTGTGACTTCTCTTCATGGGGTTGTTGTTTGTTTTTTTTTTCCAGATTACAACAGTGGGGGTGGTGGTGATAGGAAGGGGAGTCTTGTTCTACAGCCACGGCTTGTTTCAGACTCAGTCTCCCTGCCTCAGCCTGGAGGGCATCACCATGCCTGGTTACTATAGTCATGTTTTTAAAATAAAGATTTTACAAGATATTTTAACTATAGTAGTTTTAATTTTTCATCAAAAAGTATTTTTGTTTATTTTTTGAGACAGCATCTATCTTTGCAGCCTGAATGTCCTAATGTTCACTGTGTAGCCCAGAAACATTTCAATGCACAAGAGATTAGTCAGCCTTAGCCTCTCAAGCTCTGGGATAACAAGCACGTGCCACTACACCCCACATTATATTGCCTTAGAGTCTTCATTTCAGCTGCCCTCACATCTTTCTCTTTTAATGAATACTGAAGGGATGACCTTGAGCACTTGAGGGAATCAAGGTGAATTGAGATTGGAATAAAATTACATGGTTGTGAATATAGAAGATGTATATAAGTCAAGATCCAACCGTGGATACAAAACCTAGAGGGAGCTTGCAGTGGTGGCAAACTCCTGTTATCTCAGCACTTGGGAGGCAGAGACAAGAGGATCAACAGCCTAGTAAATCCATGTCTCTAAAAAGGAAGACAGGGGGAAAAGAATAGGAAATATTAGCAACGAAAGTGAGACAGAGACTGTCTTGTTTGGTCATACCAGAATGGCTAAGCATGCCTAGGTGCATAAGTCAAGTCATCAGGAAAGGAGGACCAGGGGAGAACTGGAGTTTGCTTGGTCAAAGCTGTGCTCCAGGCAGAAATCTCTTCCTTCCAGTTATCACAACTAAGAGAAACTTCATTTCTGATGTCTGAGTGACTATAGATATTTTCTTAGAGCAAAACAGTAAACAGGAGATATATCAGGAGATTAATTTCTAACAGTAATATACGAACGTATACAACTTGTGATGTTTGGTATCACTGTCTGCTCTCAAGGATTTGGTAACTTCTCATGATCTCTTTATATTTTATCATTTTCACTTTTGTATCTATGTCTTGTATTCTTTCTTTAGAAGACTGCCTCCCCAAGTACAATCTTAAACCTTGGATATGCCCCTGCAGACATCAGATCAACGTGCCTCTCTGCTCAGTCAATAGCTGTAGCATGACCTGTCAACACACCCACCACATTGTAGTAAAGTGCTGACCCATTGACACGCCCACCACATTGTTGTGAAGTGCTGATTGTGGGTCTGCAGCTCCACTTTCTGGGACCAGGCACTACTTTTTACATATGTGTGAATCTACATAGACGCACCATGCCAAGCTGATCTATTTGACAACAGAATGGATCAGTGCATAAGTAGAAACTTTAGTGGATGCTGAAAGATACAGGAGCAACCCAGACTCCGTCAATCACCTACAATTTTAGAATTCAAGTTGCACTCTCTTCATGTTTTTGTTTGTTTGTTTGTTTTTTGTTTTGTTTTTGTTTTTGTTTGACTGGGTGAAAGAGTGCTTAAGAATCTTCTGGCTACTGAACAGTGTTGAAGCCAGAAGCTAGTCTAAGACCAGTGAGGAGTTCAACAGCTTTGAAACAGCTAATCTCAGGGATAAACTTCCAGTTAAAAACATGTGCATACACCAAACCCATGATAACAGCCCAAACCATAAGAGAACGAGGAAGATCCACACAGAGATGGTTCTTTTCTGCCCAAGACCCCCTTTTGAATGCACCTCTGATAAACTAGTGGAGTCTTGGATGGGCACCTGCATACACAGGAGATCTCTATTTGGTTGTGTGCACCAGGGAAGAATGTGAGAGTGTGAAATACAATATTCAGCAACCCTGTCAAACAAAGTTGTTCCTTGAAACGACAATATTTATAGGTCAGTGATGAACACTGTTTGTAGTACAAAGTATTTTCTATAAAAATATAACCCTAAATTACAATGAACTGATGTGCATGAAAAACTGTAAGCCATGCCCACTTGTGTATTTCCCATTTCATACTTGCTATTCTTTTCATGTATCTCAAGGAGGATGTGTGGAACAGGAACACATCCACACAGAGAAAGGAATCTTCTCCTTCCCGTCATTTCCCAGCCACTGCTTTGACACCGTGGCCGTTATTTCTGTTGAAACATGCTCGATTTGAAAAGGTTTCATTTTCACCAATAAAATGAAAAGCAGCTTGCTTTATCTTCTTTGATGTGCAGAAGGAAGCTGTTTGAGCCTAACAGCATCTCTCATGATTCCCCGCATCTCAATTCATGTTCCTTCTCCCTGTCCCATGTGTAAGCTTGGGTTCTGGCAACTCCAACTCTATCACACCCCTACTCAGTCACTTGCTTTTTAACCTTTTTAAAATTATGGGCTTTCTTGAAAACATAATTACTCTGTCCTCAAATAAAAACCCACAAGGACACATGCACACAAACCCAAAAAAAAATCTAGTATGTCGTGATGGTACAAACTATACTTCATAGACTAGGGAGATTGAAGATAGAGAACTCCAGCAATCTGAGGTCAGCCTAGGCTACATAGTGAGTTTAAAGCCAGCCCAGACTGCATAGCAGGACTGTGCTTCAAAAAAAAAAAAAAAAAGAAAAGGCCACAGAAACAAAGAAGGGAAAGGAAAGAATGCATTTTACATAATCTCCACCTCAGTAATGCAGGACAAAGAGGCAAACCTTGGCTGAAAAACTGTTGTCCATGAATGACCCCTTAGTCAAGTAAAAGCATAAGGCTGGTTGTGCTACTGTCATCAGTCCTGGAGATGCAATGTCACAGGGACCGAGAATTTGAGGTCATCCCAGAAAGATGTCTCAGAAGGTAAGGCACTTGACAGCCTATAATCCACATGATCCAAGGAGAGAACCAATTCCCATAAATGTCCTCTGACCTCCATATATGTGCCTGTGGCACACCGGTAAATGGGCACACACACACAAATGGTGTAGCAGGTCCTTCTGTATTTGTGTTGCTTTCATTGGTTAATAAAGAAATTGCTTTGGGCCTGGTGATAGGGCAGAGCTTAGGTGGTGCGGGGAGACAGAACTGGATTCTGGGAGGAAGAAAGCAGAAGCAGAGAGCCACCATGGAGATGCCAGGTCAGACATGCTAAATCTTTCCCGGTAAGCCATGACCTCGTGGTTATATACAGATTACTAGAAATGGGTTAAATCAAGATGTGAGAGTTAGCCAATAAAAAGTTAGAACTAATGGGCCAAGCAGTGTTTAAATGAATACAGTTTCTTTGTGATTATTTCAGGAGTAAGCTAGTCGGGCAGCCGGGACAAACAAGGGGTCCCGCTCTCCCTGTAACACACAAACACACAAAGAAAGTCACCAAGTCACACATATATACATATAAATACAAATAAATCTTTAAAAGTTTTAAAAGCCTTCGACTACATAAACTCTGTCTTAAAGCAAATAACCAAACATAAGAAGAGGCTGTGGGGTAACTGTAGGAAATTCAAAACTTACAAAATATTTCACAAGTGACATAAAACTTTATCTAAAGCAGTATTTTTAAATAAGAAGAAATTACAAGAGTGGAAGAGGGTCATTTGGATGTCTCATTCCCAACAGTGCTGTCTTTGCTGGATCCTGAGTTGCATCACTGTTAAGATGGAGGATCTTAGATGATCATGCAACTGTTATAGAAGAATGTGCCTTCTACAGCATTCAAGAAGGAAAAAGTTTAAGTTGGCATTTCTCTAAAAATAATTCATTTATTTTAATAGTAAAATTTAAAGTAACTAAATTGTTACTTATTTATACTTAACAAGATCACAAAAATCTAGTAAAAGTAGATGTCATCTTTAATGTTTATTTCACATTAATTCATCACATTAATTAGATAATAATGATATTTATTATCTAAGTACACCCTACACAAATTTACACTTTTTCACATAGTGACCTTCCTGATATACATACAACAGGACACAGAATGCATGTGCAACATTCAGCCCGTCACACCTTGTCTAGGACAAACAAGAGTCTCAGTAGCTTTATTATTTGACAGGTGGATAAACACAGTTCTCAATAACTGGCATGAATCACGACTGCTAAAAAAGAAACTGAGTACACATTCTTATTCCATCTGGGGTTATGTGCACTTGTTTATTTTAACATGGTCTTCTAATTGTTGAGTTACAATTAGGAACATAACTTATTTCTAGGAGCTCCTTAAAATACCCCAAATGACTTAGGTGGTTATTTCTAGAGCTCTTGAAATCTGCAGAGTTGACATGAGAGACCTACCACCAATGTAGCTGTGTTGAGATTGTAGTGCTGTGTATTCACCTAGGAATTTTCAAAAGTGGTAGTCAACATGGTTACCACTCTTTAAAAAAAAAATCTTGCTAGACTAGAAAATGAGCAATTGTTTCCGTGAGGCGAAGAAAAAAAGACAGACTGCTGCAACCCAGTACTAGTTTTAAAAGAAACAATCATACTGAAGTAACAAACTGAAAACTTTCGTTAAAACTGCATGAAATTAAAACATAAGACAGTTGCACTATGATACTAGATGACTGCATGCTCGTTCTGTTCGATGTTGCCCATGAGATCTTTCGTGTCGCTTGTTCCTGGACTCTGATGACCGTCAAAGTAGAGAGTGTTCTCAAAGGTGGCCTCCTGCGGTATGTGCAGCACGCGCCTTTTCTTATAGAGAAAATATGCAGCAACACCGGCACCCATCAGAATCAGGAGCACCACGATGACCACTCCAGCTGCTCTGGAAGACCCCTTGGGTGGAGGAGGATCCATCTTCCTTTGGTCAGCTATACAAATAAACCATTAGCATACAAACAGAGGGGTCAGAGATTTGATGCTATGAGAAGCCGTACAGCTGGCTCTGGAAGACCCCCTTGGGTGGAGGATCCATCTTCCTTTAGTCAGCTATAGGCAAATCAAGTCATTGAAGGGGACAAAGGCTTGACACTATGGAAAATGTTACAGCTGATCTTGCTGGGAAGCTCTGATATGTAAATATTCTTTCAGACAATATTTGCCACAAGATGTAAAAGCAACAGTCAGTGTGGCACGGAGGAAACTTTGACAGGTTCAGATGGTGACTTAGTTCTTGGGCTATTTCATCTTTATTTAGGTGTTAAAATATTTCACCTCTATCTATAATACTGAAGTAGTTCATCAGTTGAAATTTACACATATACCTTTTGTCAAAATAACTGAAGAATGCTGGGAGGGGAGGTTCAGGGATTAGAGGCACTTAATGCTCTTCCAGAAAACCAGAGATTGTTTCCCAGCACTCAGCCCTGACAGCTCACAACTCTAGCTCCAGGAAGGAGATCTAATAGTTTCTCTAGCTCCTCAGTGTAATCACACGTGTATGGCAGCCTCTCACACAGACAAAACATGCCAATACATACAAACACACGTTACAAAAAAATAAAAATATTTTAAAATAAAATAATAATTTAAGGCTGCTTACAAACATACTTTCAGAAAGTAAGAAACGTGGTGATGGTGGTGGTGGTGGTTGTAGAAATTACAAACACAACTTTAAAACTAGGGTAAAATAATAATGGAAATCTGAACTCCTAAATACAATTAATAAACAAATGAAATTAATAAGGTATTTACAGGCAAGTCATAAATCTCACCTTGAGTTTTTCTTTATCAACCACTAAAAGAGGTAAAATAGGATTAGTTACCTAACTCGTGTTGTCTACAAAAACCTAGAAAGACCTTGAAGGAAATGTCTTCCAATGGATCTCACAAGGCAACTTTTTGTAATACAGCAACATCTTCAAGAACTTTTTAAGATAAAAATATCAATCTGACTCCAAATCTGCTTTTCTTAAACATAAAAGGTGCCCAATGACAGTGAGCATAAGCCATTCCACCAAAAGGGAAGGGGGAGAAACAGAGATATTATGGCTTTTTAAAAAGGACTAATGAGAATCGTGACCCAGCCACAAAAGAAGCAAGATGTGACTGCCTCGCCCAATAAGGTACTGAGCCACGAGGCTAAGATAGATAAGAATAATGGGCTAATATAAGTTATAAGAGTTAATAAGAAGCCTAAGCTAATGGGCCAATCAGTTTATAACTAAAAAAATTAAATAAAATGATTAATGGTCACCTTGAGATTTTATAATGATCTTACCTTTTGTTGTGTTGGATGATTGTGTAGTTACAGAATCAAGTACTGTTAAAAAGGAGAAAAATAAATAATTACTGCATGACATGGATAAAGTATATTCAGGTCAGAGATGCCTGGCATCCCTCGTCATTAACTGTGGTATGATGTGATGATTTGACATAACACAGGAGAATGCATGGATGGTGTGCATCTGTACCTTCAACTATCTACTAGCTAGAGACATGTCTACCTATCCACTGGTCTACCCATCTTTCTCTACGTCTCTATGCAACTTTAGCATCCTATACCTATGTGATAAGTTTGAATACACTAGAAGATTTTAAATATGATCCTTCAAGTTTTATTTGAGGATTAAAACATCTAAACATACTACAAAATCCACTGGCAACTAAAGTATTTTAGGCTAAGGGTTTTGAAATCTAAACTGTTAAAAGACATTTGAATGAAAAGTAAAACAAGACAACAGCATTGGTCCAGGATTGTCAATCATTTTATGCTAAAGGATAGATAATCTTAAAGCAGAGTTATGAACTAAAATATCTATGCAGTTCCAAAACAATAAGACCTATTGAGGAAATGGAACTACTTTATCTGATTGTTTGCTTACTTGCTTGCTTGATTAGCCATAGGAATCAAAGTCTGGGTCTTATCTAAGCCAAGCAAGTGATCTACCACGGATCTATATCCCAGTCCTCATAATATATTTATTTCAGAGTCCAATTAATAATTTTCTCTTGAGAAAAAGTGGCATAAGATGGAAAGGCATAAAACTATCACTAACATCTCATCAGCAGCACAGAGAGATTTAACAGTTGTTTTTCCTTTTGTGTTCTACCATTCAATCACAAAAGGAGACTGAGTTGGTTTTACATGGCTTAATCCTCTGACTTCTTATGCTGTGGGCTAGTGACAGCTTTCCCCCTTCCCCTAGAGGAGAAGCACTGTGGAGATGGGCTGTCCAGACTGCTTGCAACTTAGCAAGACATCACAAAAGTACCAATAAGCCAGCAGAGCTAGTACCTCCTACTCAAAGCTACAGGTGGAGACTGATCCTCATGACAGAATGGATTCTCACCAATACTGGTAAAAGGCTAACAAAGGGGTTGCAACTACCCTAGTCCTAAGCCAGCATTTTACAGTTGAAAAGAAATGGTAGTCGGAATATATTATCATTCTACAAATTTAACTTACTTTTTGGCATTTTACAAATAAATCCTTTATAGGAAGTACAGTGGATATTATTCCAAAACCCAGAAGATGAAGATAATACTACGCAATCATTCCGTTCACCAGAAGGGTCGCCCGTATTCCAGTTGACAAAGGAGACGGGATTATTGTTCAACCAAAGCCACTTCCCTGGTCATCAACAAAAAAAGAAAAAACAACAACAAAAACACAAGTTAAAAACAAACCTTCTTACATCTCTCTTCAGCACAAAATGTTTAAGCCTATTATTATTTTACACTAGAACCAATGGTTTCTATACCTCGATTTCTTCCAGGCAAGACACTAACAAGGAATTATTACAGGGAAGAAAAATAAGACTATATTTTTAGATTGTCTTAGTTGAAAATTGATTTCCACTTCACGGAAAAAAATTATATACTTATCTTTCTCTAAATTTTTTATTGTGGCAAAAAGAAAGGGAAATTTTCTCTAAAATTCTTTAACTGATTACAGGAGAGTTTTTTAGTTAACAACTTTCAGGGCTAGACAATTCGCGAGCCATTTAAACGTTGAGTTATTGCAAATAAAGTATGATTTTAACTTTTCAGACTAACCATAGATTAATCATTATTTAAGGCAAGGATCTCTGGATCCAAAACACTGTCTCATATGCAACACTTTATAACACTAGCTATTAAATAATGACTTAGCGAGAGTTACCTTCAACATTTCGGAACATGCCTATCCAAAAATTGGCTTTACTTTTAAGAGGCTCAACACGATATGACAGAAAACTGGATTCGGCAGCAGTTTCGATAGAAGCCAGGGAGGCACCTGGAAAGCATGAGATGAGGAGGAGGTTGAGGAGGATGAAGAGAGTAGCTGGAAATATTGCTGTGAACAATCCTGATGTTAAGGACAACAATGCCAGGCTGAGCTGTGCTCAGGACACAGTACACTCTAGGAGTGTTAACTCAGTGTGGAGCACAGAATCATTCAAAATGGGAGAGGAGAGTTGAACACCAGTCAGTCCACATATAATAAACAACTCACCATCAATCACCAAAGTTAGCTTTAATAGTAAAATCCTACAGCATAGTAATAACTAGGATATTTAAGCAATCATGACAGTTTGCTTTGGACCTCAGAATCATCCTTCTATTCAGTCTTTATAAGACTGCATAGTAGGTACTTTCGTTAACCCATTTTACAGATAAGAACAATAAAGCATACACATAATTAATTCATTGCCTGGGGTCCCAGCATTAATTGAGCACAGGATCCTGGAATGGCTCAGGCATTCTGAACCTAGAGAGGGAATATATAACCATGCGGTTCTATTCTGCACACTGTATTCTGAGTTATTCCCTTGGGGATTGTTAATTGCATGATTTTTTAATCTCTGGCTGAATATATTTCACAGTTACTAGGTATTTCAAACTTCTCAGACATGTTTTGATGAAGAATTACTCCCTTTATCTGTTAGATAACACAACACCTAAAACTGAAAATAAAGTTGCTACATATTCATTGTAAAATTAAAAAAGAAACACTTAAGCAACATGAAAGAATTTTGACTTTAATTTGAAAAGTCAAAGGCAGATTTCTGATGTCCTGATCATAAATGGCAGAGTTACCACCTCAGAAAACCCTTTCCTCTGCAAAAGAGAGGGGAACACTGTCTTAACCATAGGCTTGAGGTTGTTGTGTGTGTGTGTGTGTATGTGTGTGTGTGTGTGTGTACATATGCACGCATGTGCATGATGCTCATAATAACAGGAGGCACTATGGACTTTGAGTTGTCCTAATCTTGCTGCCCTCTCTCTGGAACCTTTGAAAGTCCAAATACCCATGGTCAAGTGAGGAACAGCAGCCCAGGAGCCACAGGAGAGTATCGGAATAAATTTGGCACTAAATCACAAAGTTCACTGTAATCCTCATAGCAACCACTAACAACATAACAAAACAGGAAATAAAGGTTCCTCAACTTAAAATGGGGCTGTGACCCAATAAGCTCATGCATAGTTCAAAAATCCTATGTTGAATGGACCATTGCAAACTGGGGACCACGCATATGATGAAAGAAATGGACAGTTAAACACCAAAAATATGTTCTTGATACATAAGAAGGCCATACTGGAGAAATGGTGAAACTAAGACATAAATAATATGGAGTCGGGGGAGGAAAAATAACAGGCATAGAAGTGTAAATCCTTTCAGTATTTACACTAAGTGTAAATGACTTACACTTAGTAAACACAAACATAAAAAGAGATTTACAGAATATCTACATAATGACTCAAAAAGATCAAACCATGTACTGTGTAAAAAAAAAAAGACATAAATCAATTGAAAGTAAAATCACAGTAGAAGACATGCAAACAATATAAAATATTCTATATAGACAATCACTTTTAAAAAGGTCAGAGAAGGTGCACTAATATCAGACACAAGGGGTGATTCTTAGACAAAAATTATTATTAAAGACAATGACGGCATTCTGTAATGGTAAGGTTTCAGGTCACAAGGAAAATATAATCGTTACTGTCCATCTGACAAAAGAACCTCAAAACATACAAATGAAAACTAAATAAAGCAGAGTCCCTCTCACTCCAGATTTAAAAAGCAAAGTCAAGCGTGGGTACCAAACGGACACGGAGGGAATGAGACTACAGTCCTTGCGCCCATTGCTGAGCAGAGGACTCACAGCGAAAAATGTAGCAAAACAGCAACAGTAAAACAGCCAATGATATCTAATTAAAGAGCTTTTAACTATTTTTCTGAGGAACCATTTTGTGCCAGGTATGGTGGTTCTTAGGATAGTTCAAGAAACAGAGGCGGGAGGACCATGAGTTCAAGCCCAGGCTGGGCTGCCTAATAAGACTCTGTCACAATGAAATAGTTCTTTTTAACTTGGGCATGGTGCGATATGACCAGTATGCCCGCTATTCCACCACTGGGGAAGTGGAGGCAGGAAGGTCAGGAGTTCAAAGTCATCCTTGACTACATTGGGACATGGGAGACCCTGTCTCACAACAACAACAAAGCTACCTTTGCCATTTTTTTAAATATTTTTTAAATATTTATTTATTATGTATACAATATTCTGTCTGTGTGTATGTCTGCAGGCCAGAAGAGGGCACCAGACCTCACCACAGATGGTTGTGAGCCACCATGCGGTTGCTGGGAATTGAACTCAGAACCTTTGGAAGAGCAGGCAATGCTCTTAACCACTGAGCCATCTCTCCAGCCCTACCTTTGCCATTTTTAAGATTGAGTTTTGTTTTGTTTTTCTTTACAAATACAATAGCCAGTCAGGAAACGTATTCTATTAAGAAGCTGGTTCCTGGTCAGCTGTAAAATCTGAATCTCCGAGGAGAAAGGGTGGAGCTTGGCTGAGGGACAGAGTTAAGAACTTAGAACATTGGGGCAGAAGGAGATTTTAGTAAGTGAGTTTTAGACCTAACTTTTCAAAATTTTGAGGTGGAGAAGTTAGAAATTACATTTGCAGGAAATGATATTAACCATTCTGTTAATAAACAATTATTTAAAAAAAAA
>NC_022018.1:2359084-2360812 GCF_000317375.1 Microtus ochrogaster | reverse complement strand
AGTATTATTGACATCATTGAGCTAAAAATGGATTGTTATGGAATTTTCTTTCAGGAAACGTGGCACTCACCCATTCGCAGACATTCCAGGGAAGCCTGGCCCCAGTTCCTCGTAAACGAAGACTCGATATAGTAGCAATGGCCATGGAAAGGAATCCACGGAGTCTGCAAGGACTGTGGGCACTTACCGGGCAGTTGTGGAGGCTCAGTAGCAGGGATTTCTGTTAATAAAACAGTATTTAAATCATCACCAAAATAAACCATAAATCAAAGCTGAGGTTCCTGCAGCATGTGGAATATTTTTACAACTAAGAGAAATTATATTGTCTACCATTTCATATGATTTACTAATGTTTGTCATTTAGAGATGCCGTTTTTCTTGGGGTTTCATTTACTTTATCATTTTAAATGTATTTCAATAGAAAACAGTAGCCATAAATCATATTCGTCCTAATTTACAATTATCAATATTTAGATTTCTGCAAAAGTGTTGCAGACTTAAGTTGGGAGTGGTAACATACGCTTTTAATTTCAGTACTCTGAAGGCAATGTGGGGAGAGCTTTACATAGCAAGACTCTATGTCAACAAACATTAAAAACAAAGTTGCAGGTCTGACAAATTACTCCAAAATAATTAATGAAGTAGATAGCTTTTTCAAGCCTCTTCTCCTTTTCTGAAATTCCAACTCCTGTGATTTCTTGTTAGCTAACGCCAGCTCCTGTGGGAAAAGTGCTGTAACTAGATTTCTAGGAATGGGTCCGTAGCATTGCTGACTCTGCCCAATCCATACACATTCTGAGGCAACTCTGTTGAAGCAAATGTGCTGTGGACGCCAAGAGGAAGCCCACTTTCTCAGAAACTCCGTCACTGTCGATTCAGAGGACAAACTCAGTAACAAACACTCAGAGCCCTGTCATGAGCAAATCAACCCTAGAAATGATTTTATCCTCTGCTACCCAAGACACATTACTGGTTATAAAAGTGAGCAGTGACGTGTAATAGTTTATACCAGAAAACTTAAGGTCCCCAACCCCTTTTGAATATCCAATTACCATCTGATTTTTTGCAGAGAAAATAAAAGCTTTCATTGCAGTACGATGTTTTCCAGTAGCCGTCCACATCCATGTAGACACAGGCAGACTTCAGCTTGGGCTCACCAGCACCCCAGTTCGTGTACCTTACTCTCCACTTATCGGTCCAAGTGTACTCATCATTGGTCTGCAGAAATGAAAACCACCGTGAGCCTTCGGCCTCACTCCTCATAGACAGCGTGAAGAAAACAAGCAAGGAATATGTACGATACTTAAGCCTGTAATATGGCATAGGACCTTGAACATTGTAAAATTTAAGAAAATTATGCCATTTCTACCAACTCAAATTCATATTTTAAAAAAATCCTTTCTTAAAAGTAACTATTTCATAAGATCCTTAGGTCTCCAACCTGAAAACTATTTTGGCACTTTTTGTCTTACTAGGTTTTTGTTGTTGTTTGATTTTCATTTATTTTTTCATTTTTCTCCTTCTCTTTTTTTTTGGAGAGGAAGAGAAGGAGGGGAAAGAGAGTTTGAGATATGTTAGAGAGAAGAAAAAGAGAGAGCATGAGACTATAAACGTGGGTGGGTACAGAGGTGGAGATGACCCCTGGATCATCCCTGGAGTAGGGGAGAGGACAAACATGACCCAATTATACTGTCTGACAAAAATTTGAGGAAAAAGTTATGACTACTA
>NC_022018.1:2354747-2358234 GCF_000317375.1 Microtus ochrogaster | reverse complement strand
TGAGAAGCCAAGGACAATGGCACTGGGTTTTGATCCTACTTCAGGTTCTGGCTTTGTGGGAGCCTAGCCAGTTTGGATGTTCACCTTCCTAGACATGGACCTCAGGAGGGGGGAGGACCTTGGACTTTCCACGGGGCAGGGAACCCTGACTGCTCTTCAGACTGGAGAGGGAGGGGGAGAGGAGTGGGAGGAGGGGAAGGGAAATGGGAGGAGGGATTTTTTTTCAATAAAAAAATAAAAAAAGAAGAAAAAAGCCGGTTGTTTTATTCCATCTGCACATTTCATTTACTTTCTTATTAAATTTAGACAAACAAATATATGATATCATCCAAGCTAATTGGCAATATAAAAAGTACCACTTGTCAATAGCAGTGCCCAGTCTGAAAATGGCCTGAGAACAGCGATATAAAACATTAACCGAGAATAAAGATGTTTTCAAGGTTGAAACACTTTCCTCATTTAAATTCCATCATTTATTTTACCAAGACAACTACTAGAGACCCAACAGCAAACATTAGAAGCACACATCATAGCAAGGTAAAATTGTACGGCATTCTCCCAGTTACTCAAATAGTTCTTGAGCATCACTGACTCTGTAGGTGTCATAAAAACAAAATTACTCTTGCAATTATAAATATCAGTATTGCGGCAAAGCACTTAATCTTTCTAAAAGTATTTGATGGCCTATTTGAAACTCATTAGGGAAGTGTGACCACATCTATGAGAAGAAATGAATAATTTATCAGGTACATTAATTATTTAAAAAATAGTCAAATAAGATATGAAAGTATCTTGTCTAAGCTCAGTCACCACAGCCATATGGGGTTACTGATTTTAAAAACTCTCCACCCTATTCAGGAAGTACCTATTGCATGATAAGTTTACATTGCCATTTCTCAAAGGAAAACTCTGTAAAACCTGACCCCAGCCCACTGTCCAGTTTCTACAGCTCTCTTTTCTTTGCATTCTTTCTGGCACCCTTCCTCAGCTCCTGCCACTCTGGGGTACAGCTAAAACTGGTGAGTATCTTGGGATGAGGATAGAGCTCAGTAGTAGAGCTCTTGTGAGGCCCAGGTTGGACCCCAGTACTGCAGAAAAGAAGGAGTGAGTTATCTAAGAAGCCCACTTGAGCCACTCCTCTGCCCCAGGACCTCCGGCAACACTGTTTGCTGGTTTGCTAGCAACTTGGTGATTGCTAGGAATGACAGGTGGGGTATAAGGAGTCAGGAAGATCTGTCTCCAGAGCCTCTTGGCTACTCTGTTGCCTCGCTCAGTCCAGAGCCCCATCCCTCCCTCTGTCCCGGTTCTCCACCAACCCTGATCTGTCTGCTGTGGAATTAAAGGATGGGACAGCAGTGAAACACTTCTCACACATAGATGGACGCTCCATAAGTCTGGCGGCCGTAACAATTCTAGAATGTTTTGCAACAAAAAGTAAAACATCCCATCCCCCACCCCCCGTTTCCTATGCTCCTGACCTACTTTCTTAATTCTCATGGCCCAGTTATGTAACCATGACACTGAAAAGAAATAAACAAATGCATAAAGTTTTTAGATGTATAATAAAATTCTGGATACATTCAAAGACAATTATAGTGAATACCAGAGACTTCTCAGTTTGGCTTCTGACACATATCACTAGGTCACTAGACCAGTGACAGCAGTGGCGCCCATGAAAATGTTCAGCTGAAGAAACAGAAAGAAACATATCGGACCATAATTTATTAATTGTGCCAAGCTGTTAATGTTTCTAGTATCTTACCAAGTTGCTGTTCAGGGCAATCCATATGGGGACATTAAATGGATGCATTTTCATCCATGCAAATGCATTACTGTAGGGGTCTAGAATGCTAGCCAGCAGGGAAGCATGATTCTGGCAATACTGCTCTGCTTCATGCCATGGTAACTTCAGTTTCATGAGGGAATAGCTGCTTTTGCCATAGTTCACAAAGCCATCTGTTGGAGCTGTGGTTGGAGAAACGGGCAAGGAAGGGTCTAGAATAGAGAGATTGTTTCCATTAGCATTATCAATGAGCAGTGATTGAGCACCTTCAGCATTTATGACTCCCAAGCCCATCTATCACAGAAGTAAACACATTCAGTCTCGCAGGCCTTGTAAGTACTTTCGCCAGACTTTTTCCAACAGAAAGCTAATATCTCTGTGTCTGGGTACAAAGGTGCATTTTTGGGTACATTCATCTGTGTACAGGAGCACGCGTACGTGGGTGCACATATATATGCATGTGATGTGTATGCAGAGCCAGAAGTCAAACCCAGTTTTTCCCCTAGGAACCAACACCTTGATTATGAGAAATGGCCTCTCACTGACCTGGAATCCCCCAAATAGTGTGAGCCCCAGTGAGTCACCTGTCTCTTCTTCCCCATTGCTGGAGTGACAAGTGAATGGCACTTCACCTATTTTTAATTTTGATTCTGAAGGTAGAACTCAGGTCCATATGTTTGCAAGGAAAACACAATACTAAGCCAGGCTGTGGTGCTGGTGTACACCTTTAATCCCCACACTTAGGGAGTCAGAGGCTGGTGGATCTCTGTGAGTTTGAGGCCAGCATGGTCTACAGTGTAAGTTCCAGAACAGCCAGACATAAACAGAGAAACCCTCTCTTGAAAAAAAATTTACTGACTGAGCTATCTGCCCAGCCCACAAAGTTGTATTCTTTAATTAGTATGTCTGATTAAAGTACATATGTAGTGTACATATACATACACAGTATGTTTATGCCTGCATATATATTTCATACACTTTAGAAACTTTTTAATATATATGGGCCTAGAGGAAAAGCTCAGCAGTTAAGAACACTTGTTATTCTTGCAGAGGATCCTGGGTCAATTCCCAGCACCTACACAGTAGACCACAGCCATCAAGAACATCAGTTCCAGGGAAGGAATCAGATGCTCTCTTCTGACTCCCACGAGCACCAGGCATGCACACGATGTACAGACATGGAAATAAGTAGATCACCCATACACACAAATTAAATTAAAATTTGTTTAAAGAATATATGCACATATGAACAAGTGTCTCAGTAAAAAGACCTGCAAGTCCACTGTGCCTAGTGCCCCGATAAAAATTTGATGCTACAAGTTAAGAAATACGTATTTCCCTCTCATCATTAATCCCTGCTTTCCTCTAGAGGTCGAATGTCATGATCAAGAGCATGTTCTGGGGCTGGAGAGATGACCCAGTCAATGGTCAAGAGCATGTGTGGCCCTTGCAGAGGTCCTGGGTTTGTAACTCTGGTTGCCGGGTACCTGTTCTCAGCACTGCCTGCACTTGGTACACACACATGCACATGAGCAATATACACATAAAATAAAAATGCCTTGTTTTTAAGAGAATATCTTCTGGCCCCTCCAGTCCTTCCATGATTTCACCTTTATGTCTATATAATTTTCCTGCAATACCTCTGTAGGGTCTGGCGCTGCCTTATCTAAACTAATACTGAGGCATAGAGACCCTCTAAGACAA
>NC_022018.1:2351852-2354635 GCF_000317375.1 Microtus ochrogaster | reverse complement strand
TTTCTCCTAAAATACTTAACCCTTTATATATCTACAAAACTTGGGTTTTGGAAATGCGCCTTGCTGGCCCACTTAGATAATTTTATTTTTTTTAATTTATTTATTTATTAAAGATTTCTGTCTCTTCCCTGCCACCACCTCCCATTCCCCCCTCCCCCAGTCAAGTCTGATCCTACTGTACGTACTGGCTTTGTGGGAGCCTAGGCAGTTTGGATGCTCACCTTCCTAGACCTGGATGGAGGTGGGCGGTCCTTGGACTTCCCACAGGGCAGGGAACCCTAATTGCTATTTTCTATGTGAACATTAAGCCACTTAATACACAGAAAACAGAGGCTGTTCCTAGGAGCCTCAGATGATACCCTGGGGCAGAGCCCAGCAGACTAAGAGCTAAATCTAATCTTTTCTCTGGTTTTATAACACATAAGCTACATTTCACTGACAGGGGTAGGGAGGGACAAATGACTGATATTTCTTGACATTGTATAAAAATCACATTTATGCCTATAAAATTTTATTGGAAAGCAGCCACTTTCATTTGCTGACATGTGAACTAACGTTGTCCCTCACCACGAGAGGGTGGAAGGATCTTAGTAGATATTGTGTGGTCATCACACTTCAGATACTTGGGTCTTTAGAGAAAAGTAATCAGTGGCCTTCACTTCTAACTACCCTTGCCTACGGGTTCTGTCTGGGCTGTGGTGATACTTTGTGCTGTAACAAATAAAGCTTGCCTGAAGATCAGAGTGTGGAGCTAGCTACACTAGTTAGCCATAGAGGCCAGGCAGTGGTGGTGCACACCTTTAATCCCAGCACTCAGGAGACAAACGTAGACAGTTCTTTGTGAGTTCAAGGAAACCCGAGGCTACACAAAAGTAAACCAGTCTAAAAGAGAAACAGAGCTCACACCTTTAATCCCAGCACTGCAGATGTGGAGGCAGGAGTGATATGGCTGGGTGGAGAGAGGGATATACGGTAGGAGGAGACAGGAGCTCTGAAAATTTAGTCTGAGGATTCATAGGGACAGGATCTCCCTTTGGTTTGAGGATTCAGTAGAAGTAAGAACGAGTGGCTGGTTGCTCTGCTTCTCTAATTTTTTCAGCATTAACCCCTATATATGACTCTGGATTTTTATTATTAAGACAAATTAGAATTCGTGCTATGCTGGGCCAATTCTCTAACTTGTTCCACATAGCCCAACTTTTTTTTCTCTTTAACCACCTCCCTCTCCTCTGCTGCTGCTGCCATCTTGTGTTGGTACAGGGCCATTTGACCAAGGAACCCCAACAGACTCCTAAAACTGTCACATCTTGTATGGAACATTAAAACTCCTAGCCTAAAAAGATCTGGGCGCCATTCCATCAGAAATTTTTGGACCATTAAAAGCACTAAATGAAGCTTGAAGTGAAGCTTTAAAAAAAAAAAAAAAAGACCACTTCACAGAATCTACACACAATCAGGAAGTTTGATTTTTCTGTCCAGTTCTCTTATTCTTAACAATATCTGTGCAGTAGGGGGAGGAAGAAATGCTACAAAAGTTTTGGGAGATTGTTTCTATATGGTTAGATCTTAGGCAATGTTTATTTTAAATTTTATTTTCTGTACGTGGGTGTTTTTTATGCATGCATGTCTATATACCATGTGCAGTGCTCATAGAACCGGAAGGTGTTGGGTTCCATGGGACTGGAGTTACAGATGGTTGTGAGCCCACTTTGTGGGTGCTGGGACCGGAACCTAGATCCTGTACCGCTGCCCTGACATCTCTCCAGCTCCATTGTGTGCTTTCCAAAAGCTCCAGGCACCACTGAGAAGAGGAGCGTTGGAGATGGATCTTAAGGGCAGACAGCTGTCACTGGGATAGTGCCCTCAAAGGGGTCTTAGCCCTTCCTCTCTTTCTCTTTTGTTTCCCAGCCTCCACAACCTGGACGGGTTTGTCCATAGCATGCTCCACACTGCGTTCTGCATTGCCACAGGCCTGAAGGAATGTGGAGACCAAGCAGGAACCTCTGAAGCACAGAGCCAAAACAACCTTCCTGCTTCATGTTGATTCCACTGGGCATTAGCTCAGAGTCACAAAAAGAAAAAAAAAAACTGACTGGCATACATGCCAAATTTCTAATGATTTCTTTTTATGTAAGTTTAATTTGCACAGAACTTTCTCAAATGATAAGGGAGTGGATTTGTAAATAAAGTAAACAAAATACCACCTGTTTGGGGAGAGGGAGACCCACCTCTTTTGTCTGTCGTGGGCTTGTGTGGATTAAAGTTTCAAAAAAAAAAAAACAAACAACAAACTACTAATACACAAGGAAATAGCCCTCCTTTTGAGAACACAAGTGAACATCTAGCCGTTGCTGGTGAGAACTGGTCAGGTGGGGCTTGGCAGGACTTACCCGGTGGCGTCTGGCAAATATAGCCCTGCTTGCTGTCACAGGTGTCATCCATCCACGACCCCGCCTCTCGAGATTTGCCACCAATCACAACAACGCAGTCAGCCTGTACATTTGTGGATAAGGAAAGAGAAAACAACACACACAAATTAATAATTATTTAAGTCAGTTCCTTTACAGGGAAACATGCCTTCATTATTCCTCAGTTACAGTTTTTCAGGTAATCAATCTGTGGAGAGTACTCAAGCCAGCATGGCTTTCCGGGCTGCTGTTTTACCCCAGGTAGACCCCTCACATGGCTTTCTGGGCTGCTGTCCCACCCCAGGTAGACCCCTCACATGGCTTTCTGGGCTGCTGTCCCACCCCAGGTAGACCCCTCACATGGCTTTCCGGGCT
>NC_022018.1:2351339-2351752 GCF_000317375.1 Microtus ochrogaster | reverse complement strand
ACCCCAGGTAGACCCCTCACATGGCTTTCCGGGCTGCTGTCCTACCCCAGGTAGACTCCTCACATGGCTTTCCGGGTTGCTGTCCCCACCCCAGGTAGACCCCTCACATGGCTTTCCGGGCTGCTGTCCTACCCCAGGTAGACCCCTCACATGGCTTTCCGGGCTGCTGTCCCCACCCCAGGTAGACCCCTCACACCTGGACTTTCCTTCTCTGTCACTCTCCTACTGTGCTCTGCTAGTTTCAACCTCAGGAAGTTTTCAGCCCTCATTTACACAATCAGGATAAATAATTTCTGCCAAGAAAAAAAATCCACCGACTCAACAAGAGAACGAATGTTACCTACCGTGGATGTGGCTATCAAGTTAATGGCCATAAGAGCCACGCTGGTCAGATCATTTCTCTATGCAGCTTT
>NC_022018.1:2347081-2351174 GCF_000317375.1 Microtus ochrogaster | reverse complement strand
CACACAGACCGTCATAGGACATCGAAGGTCCTCTCAGGTCTGCTTACCCCAAGCTTATTCTGACTTGTTTTCTAACATAAAGACTCCCGTTGCTCTCAGAGCCATTTACTCATTCCCAGACACACCTGGCCTTTTCCAGGATGACTTTGTTCCTCCCACTCACCTAGTATGGCTGTCATAATCGACCTCTTTAGTTTTTCTGATAACTATGGTTTAAGTTTTTTGAAAAATTTCCCCTCCACTGATTCTTCTCCACAGTCCCCGCCCCCATACATATGTCATACATTGGCAGTGTCCGACACGAAGAAAAACCCCATAGGTATGTGCCCACCAATAGAGACACCCTATCCACGATGCTGCCCCCCTTCCTGTATTGGGCAGCTGACCCTGTCCTGTTACACTGTTATTTCTCTATTATCTCATTTCTAATAGAAGACTTTGCTCTGGTTTAAGAATTTCATGAGATCAAAACACACTCATATTTTCTCCTGCTGTTCTTATCTCTATGGTGATGTTTGATATCAGCCAATTGGTTGTTCTATGATATAAGACCGGAGTAAAGTTTTTTTTAAGGAAGGTAGAGAAGCAACAGTCTATATGGTAATGTATAGAAGCACTTAGCATGGTATTTGACAGACCAAGTGTTCTATAAATACAGGATGAGGAATGGCTGTGACACCGAGGATGTCCTCAAAAGCAGTGATGACTTCCAGATCAGCACCCCAGTCCCTGAAAACGCTCTAAGAGATGAGGGGCAGGTGGTGCAATCAAACCATAGGTTCATGTTTTTGTCCCAAGTACCAGTGAGGCTCAGAGTGAAGTTGGGTTTCTACTGCTTACTGCCTGTGAAAGGTTCTTAACTAAACCTACAGCCCTTCCTTTAAGGTGTGCAAAAACAAAACACAGGAAGAAGTCTGGTGGGTAGTTCACAGAAAATTAATAAGATGCTCTATGCACACGAAGAGGGTATGGGGAGGTGATCTGAAAACTATTCTCACATCTTCATAAGACAAGCTGCTTCTTCTTCCACCAGGGTAGCCTTTCCCCCAGTTTGTATAATGCACTCCTCGCCCATCTGTCCAAAGGAATGTGTGTTCTGAATTGACATCATTCAGCCCGGTCCAGGCATTAAAAGTGGAGTCTTTCATATGATAGGTAATAAATGCTGAAAGAGAGAATACAAAGTGATTTCAAACTTGGAAAGTAAACAGTCCAAGCACACACACACACACATACATTAATTTCAAAATACTGGGCACAAAAGTCAAGCCTTTTTGTTACTATTTCCAAACGGAAAGCATGAAAATAGAGTGTCTAATCTTCATAACACATCAGCAACTGAGTTTAGAACTTCAACATCTTTCTTACAACTCTGGACTGTATATAACCACTTCCGACTGTTGGAATAGCTATATTCCACCCAACAGCACCAGAGAAGAGCTAAGTAAGTCTCGAATTCATCCCGCATCCCCTCCTCATATTGGGTACCTCAATATGGGCTCTGGCTGCCTATTGGTCTGTAAAAGGAGCATACTCATCTAATTCAGCCTACTCAGCCTATGATGGTACATTGTGTTTTCATTTTTAAGAGTTTATTTTTTATTGATTTTTATTAAGCTATACATTTTCCTCTGCTCCCTTTCCTATTTCTCCCCTCCCCTTCAGCCCTCTCCTATGGTCCCCATGCTCCCAAATATACTCAGATGTTGTCTTTTTTTACTTTCCATGTAGATTAGATAAATGTACATCTCTATTAGGGTCCTCATTGTTGTCTTGGTTCTCTGGGATTGTGAATTGTAGGATGGTTTTCTTTAATTTATGTTTAAAAACAACTTATGAGTGAGTACATATAATAATTATCTTTCTGGGTCTGGGTTACCTCACTCAATATGATGTTTCCTAGCTCCATCCATTTGCCTGCAAAATTCAAGATGTCATTATTTTTTCTGCTGTGCAGTACTCCATTGTGTAAATGTTCCACATTTTTCTTATCCATTCTTCAGTCAAGAGACATTTAGGTTGTTTCCAGGTTCTGGTTATGACAAACAATGCTGCTATGATTTGGTGCGTATGTGTGTGTATGTGCATACGTGCTCGTATGAGCTTGAATGTGATGGTCACATGTGTTGAGGTGCCTACAGAGGCCAGGGGAGGATGTGGGATTCCTTGGAACCAGAGCACAGGTGGTAGAGAACTGTATCCCAGCATTCTCGAGGCTGAGGCAGCAGGATCATAAGTTTAGTATCCTCTGAACTACAGAATGAATTTAAGATCATCCTGGGCAATTTAACATGGCCCTATCTCAAAGATGAAGAGGTAACTGAGATACAACAGGGACAAGGCCCTGGTTTCTGTCTGCCTACTTCTCCCTCTCTACCAAAAAAAAAATCCTATAAATTATCAACTGTCCTGATTCTATAAATAAAATAATCTGATGGCAATAATTTCCAACCAGAAGGTCATGAAAATCAACACCATTTATCAAAGCGAGAGGCACCCTGTTCCCAAATTTTAAGTATCACAGGATACCCAAGCAAGGGTTACCTAATTGGTATCCATCCAGGCAAGCAGTTCCTGGGGGCCATTGGCCACCTAATAAGAAATGCACAGATCCGGACTTCCTTGACCTAAAAAGCTCATATCATAGAATTAGAAGATCTAGAATATATAGAGCACTACGGCTTTTTGTTTTATCAGTAATTCTGTGGCAGAGAGGAGAGGAAAAGACAACCAGAAACAATAAAAGATTTCAGTGTCCAGATGCCCAGTACCTTCCTTTCAGCCTGCCTATGCCTCTCTCAGCAGCTGCCTCTTGAACCCACCATCCCCACATGAGTCAGGATGGTCAACTAGACGGACTGTTTACTAGAGCAGCAACATATGTCCCCCGAATATGGACAAGAAATGAAATGGCTCAGCATTTGAGTACTCTGATAGAAAATGCAGGGGGCTAGAGAGGTGGCTCTATGGTTGAGGGTACTTGCTACATTTTCAGAAGACCAACGTTCAGTCTCTGGTGTCTACACTGGGTAGTTTACAACTACCTGTAACTCCAGCCTCAAAGGATCCAACACCAGCTTCTGGCCTCTGCAGGAAGTCCTATGCATGTGGCTTTACACACAGATAAAAATAAATCTTATTTTAAAAGTGCAAAATAAAGTCTTCAGAAACATAATCACTTGATTGCACATGAACAAACAATTCTGCAGAACAGCCCATGCTGAATCAGTGCTGTGCTTTCAAATAGGAGAGCCTAGCTCAGATAGACTTTTTCCTCAATTAATTAAAAATAAAAATACCCCAAAACGTTCTTCTTCCAATACTCTTTAGTGAACTAAGAGCAAAGATTGATATTCATTTCGGTTTTATTTGTTACCTAAATAAGATCGGAACTTTTGCCTTATGCTCAATTTGAAAAGTGGTGTGGAACAGTTCTATCAGGGAGCATACAGCACTGACTTCTTATGCCAACAGCCACATTAAGAATTCAACAACATGCGTCTGTTTTGCCAGGAATAATGTTATTTTATCTGAAAATTGTTTCCTTCTGCAAGTCTCTACTGCTCAGGTTCTAATTCTGTTATGCCAGCAACCAGCACTTTGTGGTGGACAGAGGAAGTCCATTACTGTGTTTCTCTGTGGGGTAGCTGAGGCAATAAACGTGGTAAGCCAGCTTGAGAAACACAAATGCTCTGTTCTCGTATCGGGTGTTGTGGTTTGACCCTTTGCTTTGGGTGTCGGAACAGCTGGTGAACGTGTCAAAGATTCCTGTGGAAGCTTGGTTGGTTTCATGTAGAGTGTGTTCGAAGAGAGTACACATCTGTGCATTAACAGAGCAAGCATCTGCAAGAGCAACACATAGGTTTCCAGGTCTCCTTTCCTGTGCTTATTCAAAATTTTAAATATTGATTATGGAAATTAAAAATGTTCTGTGGATGGAGATAGGAAACAGTAAGAATGGGGACTCAAGTTTGGTTCTCCCAAACCATGTGAAAGCAGGATGTGATGATAAACATGCCTGTAATCTCTCTCCCTCTCCCTCTTCTTCTCTCTCTCTCTCTCTCTCTCTCTCTCTCTCTCTCTCTCTCTCTCT